>NC_083770.1:37786779-38011779 GCF_963514075.1 Conger conger
TCCAATCAATGACATTCCTGGTGCTGATGCGGACCACAAACCAACACCACAATGTGGACCTCCAGAACAGACAAGTGTTGTGTCCTCAATGCGGACCTCCAGGACAGACACCTGTGGTCAAATGTTCCTGCCTTCAGAACCCCAATGCTCATTTTCTATAAGGCAAATTTATATTTTGTCCATAATTATGGCATGTTTCATCTGCTGCTACAGTTGAGGAGACATGCCAAAACATACATTAATGAATCTCCATTTTTACATTTACGTTTTCTGAAATTGTACAATATTCATGTGAGACTATATTTTCCTGTTTGAGCAATGCATTGTTTGGTCTTATTCAGAAAGACACTTTAAATTAGTTTGAATGGAATATTAGATCCAAACAAGCCTGCTGCATAATTAATGCCTTTACTTTTCCCAAATCAAATGTTGATAGAATCCATGCAACAGACTAATTTAGTCAGCCGGAAACCTACAATTGGTCTTCAAGAATTACAGGCATTTCAGACTGAATGGGAAAACCAATGCCCAATGTTTTTCTTCCTCCATTTGCTGCCAACAGTTCTAGCACCTGTAGCAGAGCTGGCATTTGGAGAGTGTTTATTCCTCTCTGCGGGGTGTGGAATGTCTTTGAGTCTGGGAGGGACAGGCTGCCTGTAAGCTGGTCACTCCGCATGGAGTCGACACGTGTACAGCAAGCTCCGTCTGATGCCTTTATCCATCCTCTTACTGTTTGCTTACACTGCAGTCAGTAAAACAGCCTCTCACGTATATGTAACTCTACGCACCAGCTCTGCTCTGCTGCCACGGGCCGGCTTGCTCATCCTGCCAGCCGCGTGAATGGCTCTCACTTCTCCAGAGTGAGGAGCTCCTCCACCCTCGCTCCGCGGTGGTGGAACGACCTCCCCTATAATTCCTAGAACTGCTCACTCACTGCCCATTTTCCAACTCATCTCTTCACACTGTACTTTGACTCCTCTGTGGGGGTACTGATCTGTTGTCACTTGTGCTTCACCTGTCGCAGTCTTTTAGCCCCTTGTTGTACTTTGTAGCTTAATCTAGGTCTGCGGCATTTGCATCTCTCTTGGTTGTAGTTCCTTACCATATTACTCACGGACTTATGCTTATTTAACATGTGTACTAGACTTAAAGTTCATAGCTGTACTAATGATTCTATGTGAAATGTACCTTATCCAACCTTTTCAGTAGTTTGTTCTAATGACCTTGATATTCACTTTTGGTACGTCGCTTTGGATAAAAGCATCTGCTAAATAATATGTAATAATGTAATAATAAGGTAATGTAATGGATGAGGGGGGAAAGTGTTGATTCCAAAATTTCTCAGCCCTCTTGTTGCCTCCATATTGTGTCCACAAAGTTGGAAATGACCCCCTTTTCACTTTTCCAGTAAAGCACTATTGGAACAAGATAATGTGACATCTACTTGGGCTGTTATAGATATACAGTAGTTATATATAGTTACACTGAAGCCATTCTTATGCGTATTCACACAGTCACACCCTTCCTAACCTCTAGTGCACCTGGGGACATCATTATCCCATCTCAGATAACCCTCTGGAGACACTTTGGTCAAATTAACACCACTTTAATATTGATGGTTGTGGTTGTGGGATGAGTCATAGGCAGTGAGCCACATCTTCAACTCCTGGGTTCACAAAGAGAGCCCATTCCTTTCTTCTACCACTATAATGTACAAAGAGCACAATGAGCCTATTACAATTTCAGCTCCTCTGAAAATGACATTTTCAACTACTCAAAAAATGAAAACTTCAGATATAGCAAGTTAAAGTGTAAAGTGTCTTTTCTAATTTTCAAATTTTGTAAAAGTGTTACAGCACGATGGATGAATAAATAAAGCTGTATTTCTCTACATATTACAGTTAAATATATAATGGTAAATTATCTCAGAAAGTTCATTTTGCTTGTTGATGCATGGATACTTTTATCAAAGTTTGTATATGTGTGTGTGTGTGTGTGTGTGTGTGTGTGTGTGTGTGTGCACTTGCTTGTTTATTATTTGATGGCGGTTTAGTATGCTGTAGTTTTGATCAGATGATTTGCAGTCAATAAAGACAGTTGTATCCATGTGACCTTAATAATAAGAAAAGAAGAAATATTACCAATTAGGTGAGACAGTTTGACAAGACTGTCAAGATTTGCCAATTTGGTTCAGGGCTAAACTCAATCTGCCTCTGTCCTAAAACTAAATTACAGAGATTACAACACGTCATACTTTTGTGAGGATGATTTTTGTTAAAATTGCAAGACCAGACCCAATAATTTCAGCCTGGGGCCAGCTGACATGCAAGGAAATTAAAGAGCAATGAATGTCCCTGTATATGAATATTTATATGCATGAAATATTTTTAAAATAAGAACATGAAATCGCTACTGTATTCAGACCATGTGCAGTGTAGTTGATCGGCAATTTGTTAAGTTTTCTTAAACTCTTGCTTATGTGGCACATGATTGCTTCAATACTCACCAGAAAGCTCTTATATCTATGGAATTTCTCTGCTTATTGTAATTCAGTTAAACTTACCTGATTATTTTTATTCATAATGATAAATGGTATATTTCTTTTTTTAGGAAACTAATTTCCTTTCATTTCATAATTAGTAGATGAGCTCCTCCTTAAAATCTCTTGAAGGATTTTTATTGAATTTGTAGGCATACTGCAGTTATCTCCAAAGGTTGCATATCAGTCTGAATCCCCACAGATTAATTGGTTTCACACTCTCAGAAATAAAGGTATGAAAAGTGCAATTGCTTGTCGCTGGGGTGGCACCCTATAGGTCAGCGCTACTGAACTCTGCGTCCTGCGGGCTGCAGTGTCTGCAGGCATGTGCTTCAACCGTGCGCTACAGCACCTGATTTCACTAATTAGCTTATTATCTGAACCAAGCAGGTTAAATATTTAGTGAAATCAGATGGTGGAGAGTATGGTATGAGCAAACATCTGCAGATACTGCGGCCCGCAGGACGTGGAGTTCAGTAGCGCTGCTATAGGTGCATAAAATTGTAGCCCTAGCCAGCAATATATGTAACCAATCTGTACCTTGTTTGCTTGGAAAATCTACTCATTTGTACCCAAAGAGAACATGATTGTACTTTCAGGGTACATTTGGGAAATTTGATCCTTGAAGAACAAAACTGTTCCTCCTCTGTCACTTTATTTCAGAGAGTGTAGGTCATTCTTTTTTGTATAAACACTATTGATTGGGAATTGAAGTTGCACACCACAGTTTCCTGGCCATTATACATTTCTGACCCCAAATACAAATGATAAATCCAAACCATAAATCCTATATGTTGCGGGTCACCCCGAAACGCAACGCGGCTGCCCCCTGCTGTTGCAATCTTGCTAGCATTTTTCCCAGCCAGTGGCATTCTTGCCGCGAAAGCAAAACGGCAAATGAAACACAAAACCACTTTCATTTGTGTGCTGAAGCAGTGCATGCATTGACTGGTCAGCAGGCATCGATGCACACAACAATGGTTTCGGAGGTCTCCTAGGAAACCAAAGGTGTGTCTAAACAGATTGGGAGCAGATGAGCCAAAGTCTGAGCCATTGAAGGCAGTCGGGGGTCACGTATCAAACTGTTTTTTCTGCATATACACGTATGTTACAATAAGCCAGCAACCTTCGAATCTCAACCTCCAATCCAAATTTAGGCCCCGTTTTTAGCTAAACTATTGGACTACTGATTGGCTGGACTGTCTTCTGTCACGTCCTGTGCCCCATGTCTTGTTTTTTAAGTTTATTCCTGATTTCCACATTTCTATGTGGTTTCTGAATACTGTAGCATGTTTTGTGTTTACCCTATTCCTAACCACACCCCCCACACCTGATATGTGTTCTCTTTTGTTTCATTTCACTCACGTGAATCCCATTGTGTTCCGTTACCTGTGTATTTAGACTGCCTGTTTCGTTATCCTGGGCCAGATTTTTTCGTGCCTTGTCTTCATGCTCTGCTTTTTCGCATCTGTGGCTCCTGTTCCTGTATCCTGCCCGCTTCTGTTCCGGTTACCTACCCTCTCCTGTTCCTGTATCCTGCCAACTTCTGTTCCTGTATCCTGCCCACTTCTGTTCCGGTTACCTACCCGCTTCTGTTCCTGTATCCTGCCCACTTCTGTTCCTGTATCCTGCCCACTTCTGTTCCTGTATCCTACCCGCTCCTGTTCCTGTATCCTGCCCACTCTTGTTCCTGTATCCTGCCCACTTCTGTTCCGGTTACCTACCCGCTCCTGTTCCTGTATCCTGCCCACTTCTGTTCCTGTATGCTGCCCACTTCTGTTCCTGTATCCTACCCGCTCCTGTTCCTGTATCCTGCCCACTTCTGTTCCTGTATCCTGCCCACTTCTGTTCCGGTTACCTACCCGCTCCTGTTCCTGTTTCCTTCCTGCTCTTCTGCCCAGCCCATGGTCCCTCGTCATTCGCCTTCCTCACTCTTGCCTGCCCCATCCAACTGACTTCCTGGTTTTGACCTTCGCCCGCTCAGTCACTACATTCTATTCTCTGATACAGTTACTGTTTGCTGGCTCTGTACTTGGACTGTCCAACTTGAAAAAGATCCCTTTTTCTCAGTCTGCATTTGGTTCCAGTATTCTGTTCTGTGACAGTCTTCACACCTGATTCCCAGGTTAAGGGGGGGGTGGAAACCAAGCAGTTTTCAGAGCTTGTGATTTGATGATCCCTGTTATACACCATAAAGCCAAAACACAAAGCTATCACTGTAACATAACAGCCAATATACCTCATTATTTTACCTGGCTGGTTTAGGAAGTGAGGTCATTAGTGAAATCAGTGTGTAGTCTGGGCTTAATTCCTGGGTTTTTAATGGTCAGATCACCAAGAACTGGGCCATCGCTGGCAAAGTTAAACAGGTTTTTTCAGTTTTTTTGTCCATGAAGGACTGATTCCCCCAGTGACCACTGCAATTCAGACTGACCTTAAGTCAGATTAATGACACTGGAAAGAGTTTTATCCCGGGTGTAGAAACCGGCAGCAACACCCAACGGCCTTTGTCTCAGACTATTCCGATTTATTTGATAAGTGTGGAAATGAAATTTTCCACTTCTTTGCAAAAGCCCAGGGCTATAAATTGTCTACTTGATGCCTTAACATATTAATATATTTGAAGCAGTGATAGAAGTGGACATTTCACTTCCAAATTATATTTGCCACTTGTAGACGGCTCAGATCTGAAGCTATTTAAAACGGCCCCTTCATGTCCTTACACTGATCTCTGTGCGGGGCCAGACGCTGCGAAAGACTGGCTCTCTCTCATGTTTATAAATTCATGACCCCCTTTCATCACTCATTAAATCCCCATAACAGATCCAATTTAAACTGTAATAGTATGTAGAAAGACATTTGACACCGGCTGCAATACAATAAACCTTTGGCCCCTCTGGGTAATTACCAATTATATTAAAAAGCTATTAATATGTGTGGCTATCAAAAGATAATATAGAGGAAGACCACAAACATAAACCTTAAATTGATGCAATGTAATGTATGTGTACCCATGTGCAAAGGGTTTGTAAAAACATACAAGAAACACATACTGAGTATACAGAAAATATCAAATACATGTGTGTTATACTGTAGAACTGGAATATATAAATCTTGAATTGATGAATCACTATTTGTCACAATCTAATATGTAAAATGGGCCATAATCCCGTTTTTGTATACCATGTAGCATTAACATAGGGTTGGGTACTGCGGTTAGGTATTAGTGTGCTGGGTGCTGGAACATAAGGGCTGGGGGTCTGGATAGAGGAAAGTCAAACTAGCATTACTCTTTCTTCTGTGAAACACATGACCTCCCTTGATAAATATACACAGCACTCAATGTAGACAGCAACCCGATAAACCCATTTGTACTCTCTCAAGATAAAAATGTGCCGTTATGACAAGCCTGTCAGAAGGATCTTCTGTCTGCAAGGCACACTACAGTAGAGCGTCAAACAAAAGGCATGTTTGGCTAAGGTTAGTTTGGTATTTACAGGTTGTTTCACATTTAAAAAAAAGTATTATTCTGAAATCACCAACAATAAAATAAAATATGTAAGGTTGAAACTTCATCTGCTAAAAATGTCAGCCAAGGCAAACTGGGTAGGTACTGTAAACTGGATTAAAATGGTTTAAGGTGACTTTTTTCAATGCTTACTGCAGACTGTGGACAAAGCTTATCAAAGCCAGTTAAGCTGGTACAGTGACCTGGTGCTCAAACTGGTGGACTAGCTAAGTATGTAGTCTGGTTTAAACAGGAATTTTCAGCAGGGCTGGAAGCGTTTTCAGCATCAGCCACTACTGCAAATGTTTTTATATTCTTAAAATGAACCAAAAGTGAGATGCTATTTAATTAGATGTATGCATGTAACCAGTTGAGCACAGCCAAATGGTTAGTTCTAAATCAACTCTCACAGAGTATATCCTTACCTGTTGAGGACTCTTGCTCTTTTAGTGTTTAATCTATGATGGACATGTTACCATTTGTTGAATTTAATGCACAATAAATATTTTCATATGACTAATGGGAAAGGCTGGCACTGACAGATTTGTGACAAAACGTGAAATACGCAGACATGAATTTCTGTCACCTCAGCTGGCTGGAGAAGACAAATGATTCAAGAAATGCAGACATTTTAGTGAACATTCTACAGCAAGGGACAGCCTGTAGCCTAGTCGCTAAGGTGCTGGACTGGGACCCGTAAGGTTGGTGGTCCAAGCCCCAGTGTGGCCACGATAAGATCCGTGCAGCCGTTGGGGCCTTGAGCAAGGCCCATAACCCCACATTGCACCAGGGGTGATGTCGCCTGCCTAGTCTAATCAACTGTACTGTAAGTAGCTTTGGATAAAAGCATCAGCAAAAAAAAAAAAAAGTTATTGCTGATATAGCAATCACTACTGGTAATTGAAATGAACACTCACTTTGAATTTTGAGAAAAAAACATTCTAAAAATAACCTGCTTCTCACAGGGTTAAACAAAGGCAATGCTCAAGGATGCTTTGACTTTAGTATTGACAGGGAGGCTTTGCCTCTCAGCAATAGGCTTCATATAACACGCACTTACAGCAAACTGAAGAGCCATTATATCTTTGAGATTTTCCATATTGTTTATTTGTGGTTGTTGCGGGTTACTTTGCTATGCAATATCCCGCCTCTCTGGCGTCCAGCAGCGAGAGACTCATTTCGGAGAAGTTAACAGGGCTGATGAATTGGCTCATTTATTCTCTGTGGGCCACGTCTCATTCATCCCTAGCATGCGATGTTCCCGGAATTTCGATCCGCGGAGCGCCGTGCATCCAGGCCATATCAATTACACGGCGTGTCTTTTGATCCCAGGCGGTTTCGCCAGGCCCCCCGCTCAAGCCCCGCGTGGTTGACGGCGTGCGATGGCTGGGTTTTTTTGATACGCAACAGTCACAGGTATCCCAGGTTCAAATCAGGGCGAAACGCCGCAGTCAGAATGGATTAATCCAGCTCCCATCTACCCGCCACAGTCCGCTGATCTCCCCATTCATATTAATGGCATAAAGATGAGGTGGCAGTTGTGCTCGGGGGAGAGGCGGGCTTTTCTTTCCTTCTGGAGTCACTGTGTCACAGTCAGATTTTGAGGCGTATATGCGGTCCGGGCACAACATGTTTTTGACAGCGGGAGACGCACTGGACAGGTACCGGTGAAGCCCTTTTTCTCATTGAAAATTTGATGGCCTTTGTTGTTTCATTGGAAATGCTGCAGACAGTTAATCGGCAGATGAGTCATGGACTCAGTTTAGCAATGGTATATTGTTGCATCTCATGCAAACAGTTGAATAGCCACAAGTGATTCAGACGCTCATGAAATTTTCCCCCTTCAATCTTGGTAATTTATAATGTAAACCTCACCTAGGCAGTACGAGGTTAAATGAACCTTTACATTTTAAAAGTAGTAATCTTTCCAGTTTTCCTGGTACTAACTTATTAAGTACTAACCAAGCCCACTTCTGCAAAGCTTCTGCAGTTTTCCACAATGTGTACATTGGTCAATTAATTAATTAATCAGGCTGAAAGCCTCAAAGGACAGGAAATTAAATTGATTGCTCAGAAATCTTTCTTGTGTCACAAGTGCCGACAGTTCCACATAATCGGAACATAGAAACATAATACTACAATAAAATATATTAACAGGAAGTATATTTGAGTAAATATTTTAAAAAAACATGATGGTAAATAAATAGATAAATGAAAAACAGAAAATTCCCACATATACGCACGCACACACGCATGCACACACACACACACACACACACACACACACACACACACACACGTGTCTTCTGGGAAGAGTGAATTGTAATTAGTGGAAGCAGAGGGCAGAATGCCCAAGGACAGTGCATTACTGGAATAGAGGGAGCTGTGAATTAATATGTTTAATCAACTCACACAGCTAATGAGAGACCCTCCTTATATCGGTAACTTTTCAATTAAAAGTTGTTCGGCATTGCAAGCTGGAGCCAGCTCTCCATGCACTTTCCTCTTCTTTGGGAATATGATTAGGATTTATAGTATAAATAAATAAATCTTAAAATAGAGAGTGTGTGTGTATGAGTGTGACTGTGAGTGTATATATGAGAGGGAGCAAGAGATAGAGAGAGAGATAGAGAGGCCCCAACTTTCAGTGGAAGGATAATTTCAGGTCAGATAAATGAAAGCCACTTATCTTGGCCAAATAGGAGAAAGAAGCATGAATCATTCTGAGTCTCAGTACAGTCATTTCCTACATTTTCATTCATCCAGTCCATGGCAGAAAATGAACATCAGAACACACACTCTCCATCGATGATACCACTGTATCCGTCTCATTTCTTTAAAATCTATTCTTAATATACATCTTCTGAAACCGAGACAGAAAGATATATTGATGTTCGTAGAAGGTTCTCCTCTTATATTATATCCTCTTAGATTATATAGCTGTTAAAGGGGTATTTTCTACCAAATTAAAAAAATATATATTATAAAACTAAGCATATTGTAAATGCTCACATATAAATGATTAAGTTATTGAATCCAATGCAAGTGGCAAAAACGTCATTATGTACATGTGACATAGTGTAAGTACTACAGACACGCTGAAGAAAGGGTTTTCATGTGTCCTCTGCTGTCAGAGACGTCTAGTTTAATTCATTTAGCAGTTTAACGGTTTACACAGTAATTTGTTGGACTGTGCCAAACTCATTACGATAAGTCCTTCTTCATCTAATTAACCAGCCATTAATCACAGTTAATTGTATTGTACTCTGGTCTTGTTTTCTGGAGCTTCTATGGTTGTTCTGGTAAATTAGTGTTTTTACCTGATATTTCTTTTGTTATTTTTCCCCCATCGTCCTCATTATAATTACGCTTATAATAGTAGTCATTCAGAATCATATTGACTTAATTTAATTGCTCTGTTTGTAGGCTTGTGTACTCTCTTATTCCCTTTCCTGTGTAAATGTCATCATATGTGAATCTTGTTTCTTGGAAAGGTATTACAAATATTTAATTGCAATATAATAAATCAGTACAATATGCTAACCCTGTGACAGTGTGAACAGAGTAGGAGTTTTTTCCTTCAATGTGTGTGACAGTCTGGAGATTGCCCACTTATTCATTCTGTGCAATTTAAATAAGGCCTAATGCGTCCCGAAAAAAGAAAAAGAGTCTTGTTTGTGTGCCGTCTCGGACTGTGGGGCAGCCTGTAGCCAAGAGGCTAGGTTATATCGGTGGGACCCAGAAGATTGGTGGTTCAAGCCCCGTTGTAGCCACAATAAGATCCGGACAGCTGTTGGATCTTGAACAAGGCCCTTATCCCCACATTACTTCAGGGGGGACTGTCCCCTGCTTAGTCAAATCAACAGTAGATTGCTTTGGATAAAAGCACAGTCATAACATAAATAATAACAATAAAAAATTCTGAAGGTAGGGTGAAGGAGGAAGGGGTATTTCATATATTGCCAGTTAACATTAATGTTTCCCTGTTGACATCGACTGTAAATGTCTACATCTACTGTCTGTCATTTTTCATTGTTTGTTTAAAAATATTTATAAACCAAAAATGACAGACACGGGAAAATAAGTGCTTGCAATAATGCATTTCATTTAAAATGTAGCACCAAGGGGCAATTATGTTATTAATGCAAATGTCCAGGCCGCATGGTGAATTGCTGTGCACACCTTTACACAGTAATAATGTAATGCTTGAAGGAGCCTGGCCGGCTCGGCGTGTGGATTTTAATGGAGGACTGAGCGGACTTAATGCAGCCTTTCCCCTGAAGGGACGGCCTCCATCAACCGAAGGCTGCACTCATTTCCCTGGAAATAAATAAATACTATATCTGATGAGGAAAATTAAAAAATAATTTGGTCTACTTAGGCCTTCATTTGACCAGCTGTTCAGGCTCGCTCCCTTTGTCAACCTCAGATAGAATTTTTAATTGGCTCAAAGGTAAAAAAAATAAACACTGCGCACCCCCCCCCCCCTTTTCTATTCCTCTTATCTGCCCCCCCCCCACCCCCCCACCCCCCAAGGATAGAACAGGGAACAGGGCATTAAACTAGAAAGTGCATCAAAGCAGGAGAAGTCTTTATTAAGGCAAGGGATGTGTATTAAAATGCAAATTAGGGATGAAAGCCGTTGCAGGAGGGCGGTTTCAGTTGACTGGAGACTGTAAGCTTTATGGCGAGATGGAGGAAGAGAGAGAGGGGGAGAGGGAGAGAGAGAGAAAGACAGAGAACAATAGAGAGAGAGTAAGCGAGAGAGAAAAAGAAAGAGGGAGAGAGAAGAAGGGAGAGGGAGAGAAAGAGCAAGGGAGAGAGAGAAAGAGAGAGATAAAGAAAGAAAGAGTGAGAGAGAGAGAAAGAAAGAGGCAGATTTTACAGAAAACTTGCGAAATACAGTCGGTCACAGGCTTAACCCAGAATGCCGTGTTTTTGGGCGTAGGCTGTATAAGTAGGACACTGTTGTTGTCTTTTGATGCCGTGAGGAACGAACGGAAGAGGAAAAAAAGGGATGTTCTCCCTCTTTCGTCAGCCGCTGGTTTAAAAGCAGAGCTGGGGTGCGATGGGGACGGTGGGATCTGGGTCCAGCCTTGTACCTGCAGGGCAGTCTCTTACATCCTCCTCTCACAGACACACTGCTGAATTCCTGCTGGCTCCGTCTGCACAGATATGTGTCCAGGGGATTGTTAACCATAACAGTAGCCTTCCCCATTCCTCCTTCCTGGAGACTGCCTTCAGTTTTTTTGTGATGAATTGAAGCAGACTGAACTAACACACAATCAATCTCATAGCACTCACACATTCCTCTTGAACGGACACGTGCGTTCAGCAACAACGCAAGCTACTGTGTACTTACTCTGCGTGTGAATGTATATGACACAGAATGGCGACATTGGCTGGGGGGGTAAGAGCAGTCGGATGCCGGTTCGATCCCTGAAGTGTGTCGAAGTGTCCCTTACTGTGCATTACATGGCAGCCAGTCGCCGTTGGTGTGTGAGTGTGGGTGTGAATGGGTGAATGAGAAGCATTAATTGTACAGCGCTTTGGATAAAGGCACTACATAAATGCCAACCATTTACCATTCTTCATGTCCATGTCTAGATTATGTCCTTATGTCCTAGTTACTAAATCTTGCCATAAACACACACATACACAAGGCCTGGTAATGTGAAATAAAATCTGTAGCACTGATGCATAGAGTCTCCATGTATGAATGTCTATGAGTTCTTGGCATCAAAAGCAAATTCCCTGCATGGCCCGAGCCTGTAAAACAATGCAAGGTCACGGCAGAGGAGACCAACAAGGCACAACAGCACGCAGCCAGGGTGAACAAAGCGCCACAACGGATGCATAAAAGCTGGCCGTTTTAAGGGCCGCGGCGGTACTTCGGGTATGCAAATGAAAGCTGGGTTCTTAACAGAGTGGTTGCAGAAGAGAATCTGAAGCCATCAAAGCTGATGAATGCTTCTGACATTAGGAACAGGGCACAGGGGGAGCTGAGCAAGTGCAATAAGATTTGAAAATAGCCGCACTCGTCAGACAGGAACAGCCATAAATCAAGTCAGGTCCTCCAAGGCTTAGGAGCTCAACTGAATTGTAATTTTTGCCAAACGCGAACTCGGTTTACAAAATGCGGTAACCTTGCATTAAACAAATATAATTGCTTTCTCCCGCTGAACTCCTGTCGTTTATACGCATTGGCATTTCTTACGGCGGACGTGTTCACTGATCCCGACATGCCGGAAATGACAGGCAGGCAGATTGCTGAAGGCTAGTCAACAAGTATTCTGGAATAATGAGCTGAAGGTGAATATTTATAGCAAGCAGTGCTACGGACTATGCACACTCATGTCATTTAATTACTTCGACACGTTTATTCCCTGGACCGGAGAGGCTGTGGCCTTTTTTTTCCCCGGTTAAAGCATCTTAGTCCCTTCAGTATTCTGCGTGACGTTCATTCAGAATTCAGACGTAGGGCTTTAGAAAGAGCAGGGACTTCTCGGCAGGGGCGTCCAGCACACCTCCTGGTTTGCTGCAGACCTTGAGTCCTATTAACAGTACGGACATGAGCCGTGCGCCATGCTTGAGCCCTGTAACTCTCAGAGCAAGAAATAGGTACATGCGCCCACGTCGTAAGGCTCAAGAACTTTATGTAGCAATCCTTTGATTTGTCAGCGACAGCATACACAAAGGCTCAATTTTGAGACAAACTTTGCTCGGCAGCAGGTCTGCTTATGTTGCCCACAGATTTCTTTTTCAGGTTACGCACTACACGCTCCGTGTGGCCGTTTACTTAAGCCTTTTTTCTGTCCTTCCTGTTTCTCACAATGCGCTTTGACATTCAAACTGATTTATAAACTGCCGAATATGAGCTTCACACCAAGGTTACCGTCCAGCACATCTTGTTTTGTACCATCTGCGGATGGGAAAAAAAAACCTACTTGGTGAGCAAATTATGGCTACAGCCTCAAAAATATAAAAAATAGGACAGATTCATCTGCATTTGTTTCACTTGAATAGATCCCTGCGGAAGGTTGCAGTGTCATTACAAATGCGGTTATGACTCCAGCTTCCATTGATCTTATTCAGCTGTTTGGCTGGCTATATAGTGTTGCTGTTGGTGTGTGTTGCCAGCTGTTCTTCCAAGCCACAGACGTATTATTACATTTAAGTAAATGTAATTAGACAATTAGGACACACAAACCATTTTATTCTCAAAGCAGGGGGACCTATAATCCTTCGCTAAAGCAAGTTTTGACTGAAGGCACTGTTCACTGTAAAGTTGTGCTTCCATCACTCTCAGAAATAATAATAAGGTATGAAAAGTGCTTAAAAAGGCACACAATGCTTGCCACTGAGACGGTACCCTATAGGTATATAAAATTGTACCCCGAGCCAGCGATATATAATTAATTTTCACCTTTTTTTCTTTGGGAAATATGATCCTTGAAGAACAAAAATGTACCTGCAGAGGCGGCGGGGTCAGCCTGTGGCCGTGTGGTTAAGGTACATGACTGGGACCCAGAAGGTTGTTGGTTCAAGTCCCGGTGTAACCATGATAAGATCCACACAGCTGTCGGGCCTTTGAGCAAGGCCCTCAACCCCGCCTTGCTCCAGGGGGATTGTCCCAAGCTTAGTCTAATGAACTGTAAGTCGCTTTGGATAAAAGCATCAGCTAAATAACATGTAATAATTTACCTCCACTGTCACTTTGTTTCTGAGTGATCAGTAGCCCCATCCCTGCTGTCACTGGAAGTGTGCACTCTGCGGGATGTGAGAAATCATGGCTGCTGGCAGTTACAACACAGAAAAACAGCAGAGCAGAATAGATAGTCAGCCAGAGACATTTTTTACAATTAGCAGCTGACGGATAAAAATAAATAAATGGACAAACAGTGGTTGCGGGTGAGGATTAAAATGCTTGTGTTAGATGTTGTTCCCAAGGCTGTCAGTGTGATGGATAAAAAGAAATATGCTCTGCTCTTGGTATTAATGAACAGACTGTGAGATATAGTATATTTCATTGTCAGCGTACAGCTTTATATGAACAGTCCATCCATTTCTAAAACCAGCGATACAGTGGCCAGGCATATAAACTGTATTTTTCAATTTGTAGCCATCATGTTTATTTCTACTGCTTCTTTAGACTTCTTTCCTTTTCGGCTGTTATGAAGAAACTTTAAAACATCAAGGCAAATGAGGTTCTGCAAAGATGATGCATGCAGTTGGTTGTGTGTGCAATTAAATGTTTTGAATAAGCAGTTATAGGCACATTTGCTTGTGGAAGATGTACAAGTCCTTCACCTAAACAATGTCATTAACTCATAAGCCAGGTTGTGTTTTTATGTCTAAATATTTGAACCCTTTGAAGAGCAGGTGTTTTGGGATGTTTAAAAAAAAATAGTGAGTATTATGCTATTCCTCTGCTTTCAATTAACAATTGAGGTCGCTATGTTTCAGTTAAGAACATTCCAATAACATACTTGTGATCTTACAACTTAACCCATTACGGACCCTATAGAAAACCTTTTGAAAGGCTTAGGAATGCATTTCAATGGTCATATGATCAAACACAATGCTGGCATTGCATCCATCTGTTAAGGGAGATGTAACGCGCAGGTCACATCCATCTGTTAAGGGAGGTGTAATGTGCAGATCACATCCGTCTGTTAAGGGAGATGTAACACGCAGATCACATCCGTCTGTTAAGGGAGATGTAACGTGCAGATCACATCCTTCTGTTAAGGGAGATGTAAGGTGCTGGTCGTATCCGACTGTTACGGCAGATGTAACGCGCAGGTCACATCCATCTGTTAAGGGAGATGTAACGCGCAGGTCACATCTGTCTGTTAAGGGAGGTGTAATGTGTAGATCACATCCGTCTGTTAAGGGAGATGTAAGGTGCTGGTCGTATCCGACTGTTAAGGCAGATGTAACGCGCAGGTCACATCCATCTGTTAAGGGAGATGTAACGCGCAGGTTGCATCCACCCATAAGGGTTTAAATGGCATATTGCTATTTTTTTGTTATTGATTTCATTATTGACGCTCACGCTTGGATTTTTGTTACTGGTTTACCTGAGACATTTCTTCCCCCTAATGCTGGATGTATGCTCGCATTATTCTAAGTAGAGCTACAGTATCTTTACACTTTACTGTTTACATAATTTCAGCAATGTAATGCATTCTTCCTACACACCCTCCGAATGTTTGTTCGAGGCAAATATATTGCAATTAACAATAATCCCTACATGAATGCTAAAATAATTACTGCTGTATGCTTTCTTCTTCTTTTGTTTTAAAAGCCTGTCTGGGTGGAGGTGCTGAAAATAGCAGGTGCTATGAACACAGGCATTTCTTCAACACTCAATGTAAATTGCAATGTCCCCAGACAGCATATAAATAAATACACTTAATTCTAAAGTTTCTCAGCAGGGGGATGAATAATCAGCAGGTAACCCTGAAATGTGAAGTGAAAGTTTGATTAACAGGAACGCGCAAAAGCTGAGGATTACTTAGAAAGTGCTATAAAAAAAAAGAAATTGAAGCGACTGAGAACACACTGTGGAGGTTTACACCTGCTCCATGCCCATAGCAGCGTGAGGAGGGAGGGATGAAGAACGCGTCCATTTAACAGCGCTTTCCTCCCAGCAAAACCACTCTTGCCTCCATTTTGTTTTGTTATTGTCATCGCTCCAGGTTATATTGCTACACTGCTCACCAGGTAGGCCTTGGGAGGCCCTCTTCCTGCTAAATAAATGAACATGGAGCTCTTTTTTTCTTTTTTCTTTTTTCTTTTTTTTTTTTTACAGTAAATGAGCTTCAGTTCTTTTCATGTCTCACTTGATATGCCATCCACACATCTCCTCTGCTCGGCTGAGCTCGTGAACACAAATTAGGAAAAATGGTTGAAAGAAGTACCCCAGAAAACAATCTGGCAAAAAAAAACCTTCATTAAAATGAAATCTCGAAGGGACCAGCTCCATTAGCCTGAACAGGGAGAAGCATCTGAGATGTGATGCAAGGTTAAATTAAACAAAGGGAATAAACAAGATGAAATATTACCAAAAATGGAAAACATAACTCACTACCACAAATCCTATGCTTAACCGGTTTCATTATCAACAGCTATGCGTGATAATTGACCTTTTTAACTTGGAGACCAGCAGATAAACACAGGTAATAAATTCTATTTAGGTAATATGAAGCAATCAAATGTTTGGCTCTGACAGAGACTTTTGGAGCCTCATTGCCCAGGTCTACATTCTGAACCTGTTTAATTAAAGGCTTTTTATCTTCAGCTCCCTATGTGAATGTCAATTCTTTTCTACCTGCAATAAAAATGTTTTAAAGAGCACATTAAGCTTGGCCCCAAGTGAACTAAGAAAACATGATTTATTGTATTGTAAGATAACGACAGTGACTCGCAAATTAAGGGTACATGAGGTTAGAAAATAAATTGTCTGTTATGTCTAGACTGGCATGCTCACCTTAAACAGTTTAAAAAGAAAATTAAATACTGAACATAGAATGTTTATTATAGTACCTGTTTGTTTAGTACTGAACATAGAATGTTTATTATAGTACCTGTTTGTTTAGTACTGAAAATAGAATGTTTATTACAGTACCTGTTTGTTTAGTACTGAAAATAGAATGTTTATTACAGTACCTGTTTGTGTAGTACTGTACATAGAATGTCTGGATACAGTGTTTAATAAACCAGGGAACTACATTTCTTTATCATGGACTTGATACAGACTCAACATGGCATTCTTCCTCAAGGAACTTTTTATACTCGTGTTCACCTTCTTTTTCCCTCATGGAAAACGTCATCAGGGAGTTCATAGACCCAAACAACAGAGCACTCTTAAACTAGTTAGTGACCCTTTAACGTGTCGGGGCAGTTCGCCGAAAGCCACGCACTCCGTTGCGGTTAGCAGTTAGCTAACCTTACCCCCCCCGCCCCGCCCACCTCTGTTCTGCCTTGTTGCCATGGCGTCAGAGGGCAGTCAGTGAAGGGTAGAAGGCCGCCCGTGACAATTCAATTAAAAACCTTCAATCTCCGCGCCACTCCGCGCTTCCCCACGAGTGCGGTGCGAAGGCCCCTGCTAAAGCGATGCCATCATTTACTTATTACAGAGTTCAGCCCCGTTTAAGCCACGGGCAGACCGATTAATCAAGCTAATAAGAGCGGGCTTTAATTCTGTGAAGGCTACGACACCGGAATGCCATGGAGACCGAGAGCCTTGTTTGTGTGCCCTTGCGAGGCATTAATGCGTGTTAGCAATGCCATGGATGTGACTGCCACAGACAGGGCGTCGATGCCGCGCCTTCAAACACTTACTTCTGTCTAATGGGGGGAGGTGGACATACTGTGTTTATAAATGCCAAACTGTCTATAACCGGCTCCTGAACAATACACCTCCACAAGGTATATATTTCAAAAGCCTTCATAGTATAATGTTCAATGTGAAATCAACTCTTACAGAAGACTTTTGGTCTGGACTCATATGTACTCTGTTAAGAGTTGAATTAACAATTTTACTATGTTCGTAAAACATTTATAACCCCCTTTAAATACAGTTGATTGAATGTTATAATAATTATCATAATCATAATAATATCAAATTCATTAAAAAATATAAAGATGCCATGATGGTAGTGTTATGTTGACTGGTCATTTTTTAATATAACAAATGTAAAAATGGCATAATAAATAATCGGCTGATAAAATAATTTCTGCATATATGTATGAACCATGCAGGAGGGTCTTATCCAGCAGTGGAGTTGCTGGTCCGAGCCCCTGGAGGGTCACTACCTGAAAGGACTCTGTCCTTGAGCAAGGCCCTGAACTCCAAAACTGCTCCAGGGGCTTTACCCCTGTTTTCTCCCTCTCTCTCACTCCCCTCTTGCGACTGTACTGTCTGGCGTTTCTCCCAGGGCCTTCTTGATACTTTTTTTAGAACAAAGATTAAATAAAGGGAAAAAAAACATGATTACTGCAGCAAGAATAACTAAAGGAGACAATCTGCCAATACATTGTGTGGATCATGCAGCACACCATATTCATATAAACCGCATAATTGCTACAACCGTGTACAGGCCCTGAACAGCCCTATAAAATGGTTTCAGTTAATTTATCCCTCGGGCAATAAGTAAGAGCTTCTGTGTTCTAGAAGGGTTATAAAGACATTATTACAGTTTATACATGAAAGAGAAGGTCATTATTTATACTTGCATTATGTGCAGCAAATATGCGTTAAGAGCAGCATACATGTGGAAGTATGCACACAGACCATAGTGTTGATTGATTATACCATTACCCAATATCAGAGCATTTACATGATGCCACATAGCAATCAGTTGGAACAGTGTTACATTTCATACGACGACTGAAGCCACAGCACCTAAGAACTGCAGAAGATGGAGGAATACGATTCTAACTGCTATGGACATGACACAGCTGAAGGTGAAGTCAGAAAAGATGCATTTCTATTTGTAATATGGTGATGCCTCACTTTTGACAGGTAGAGGTAGATCATTCCACTACCTGGGGGCAATGTGGAAGGGGGGGGGGATCTGATGATAGATTGAAAGAAGGAAGGAGATGTGTCCTTGATTGGCTGCCTATTAGGCTAGAGCTGCCTGGTAGGCTAGTGCTCCCTAGCCTATTATAGGAACCCTGGCTGTCCGGCGACCGCTAGACTAGCAGCACGATTCTGAATGCTTCTTAGGCTAGTCACGGTATCCTGGCTGTCCACTAATCTAGCCACAAAGGACCTCGAAACGGTCAACCAGGTCAGCCAGCATTGCCACGTTGGTCTTGCTGGTTTTGAGCTGGCTGACCAGCGGATGCTGGTAGCTTGTTTGTTTCAAAGCATAGCTTGAGCTGGTAAAACCATGTCAAGCTGGGAGCAGGTCTGAACTAGGTCTGAACCAGCTAACAGCCGTTTCAAAACCTAGCTTGAGCTGTTTTTTCCCAGCAGGGATGAGCAGCAACCTGAATGGAAAGACTTGTCATATGAAACCATAGGAAACCGAGGCTGTACTTGTATTTTGTCAGTGTCATTACAGTGATGCTTTTCTATTGCTATCATGCACACACACACAAACACGTGCACACACACACACACACACGCACACACACACAAACATGGATTTTCTATACATATTCTAGAATGCAAATGTAAGAAATATTACATAGAATCCGCTCCCTTTGGTGTAAAGAGATTATGTTTTGAAATATTGGTGGAGAATATGTACTGGCATTTGCTGAATCTCTGTTTACAGACTTCTGACGTGTGCATATGCATCAAATGATTGCGGCCTACAAGATGCAGTACATTATTCATCTGAAATGAGGGGTAAAGCCGTAATGATTCAGTGACCTAAACTACACACACACACGGTAAACATTTGCTTTTAATCTCTTTTCATTTAGCCAAGTATGTCAACTGAGAGTTATTTTTTGCAGATTGTATAACCAACCTGTTTTTTTGGGGTGACTAGGCAGTCCGTCAGGTCTTATAGGAGTTTGGTCAGGACACTGGGGATACATGCCATTGTATTTTCAATGACCACAGTGAGTTAGGACCCTTAACATCCTACTCAAAGGGACCTTCTATAGCATAGAGTCCCCATCACTCTGCTGGGACATTGGATTTATATGGGGTTCAGAGAGAAGATCGCCCCCTACTGGCCAATCAACACCACTTAGAGCAGGTCATCTACTATACAAGCTCAATCCAAGCCCCACACCGACTGTAACATAACATAACAAAACATGATGATGAGAACGGGCCATTCAGCCCAGCAATGCTCACATTTTCCTACCACCTACTGCTTAGTTTGCCTAAAAGCTGAACAGTATCTAGCACCTTATCAAGCCTGGTCTTGTTTCTGCTTCGACTCCACTATTCCACACAGTGACCACTGTCTGTGTCATTAGGGTCACATGCTGGCCACGGTGTGGGTACAGGGTGGTGAGGCTGCTGCTAAACTGTGAGATTGTGTGATATAGGCTCGTTCCGTTGATGGCTACAGAACCAACCCCCTTCCTCACCCCCCCCACCCCCCCTTTTTCCTCCCCTCCCTCAAAGTGCTAAAGGAAATCACAACAGCTGTCTGTGGGAGTGAGTGAGCTGTCAGTGACCTGTCTTCTAGAATCTTCTGTCTCATGTCTGTACAGTCTCCTAGCACACACAGGAATGCATGCATGGCAAAAAAAAAGCAAAAAAAAAATTTAGTCTTATATTGAGAAAAAAAAAGATGGCGTCAGAGCATCAGGGACCAAAACAGTTGGACACATTTCAAGATTTGCCAATGGAATTAGAAAATTTCACTTGCCAAGCAAATCTCATTTCAAGATTGCCAATGGAATAAGAAAAGTTTACGTTTCAAGCAAACATTAACAAGCTTTTTTCTACTTCAACTAAAATAAGATCTTAACTCCTATTAAAAGAATGAAATGTTTGCTAAGACAGTCATTTTTTGTGCAGTGTTCTTAGTTTTACAGCACATAAAGTCCACTAATTAGTATTGCAGTCATACCGCAATAAACTTAATGTATTCATCTATGAAACTATTACATGAATAAGGTCAATTTAATATTATTTCCCAGATCATTTTGATACAGGTAAGTCTTAAACTGATTCAGTGATTTTAATGATTTCATAACTTGGATCATTGCATTTTTAGAAATCAAAAGCCTTTATTTCTGCTTGATGAAAGAGATGGCAAACCAATCAGAAGTTGAAGAGTACTTGTAAAAAAAACAATAGGAAGAGTCACATTCTTAAGATATTCCTGAATAAACACGGATTTGTTGTGATAAAGGATTTTTAGGAGATTGTGTTTCTAATGGGAAATCCTTAAAATAAATGTGTCTAAAAGCTTTATCTGGTTTGGAGTGTGTCTGAGAAGTCAATATGACTCCACTGCCTGTGGTGGGGATTGCAGGGCACTCTAATGAGATGTGTATTGCTTAAAACACAAACTTATGTTCCACACATCTAGCCGTGTAACAGTATATTTGGACCAATATATATATATATATATATATATATATATATATATATATATATATATATATATATATATATATCAGGTACTTATGAGCAACTCTGCAAGAAATGCTGAAGTTAAATTATGGTTATTAATAATCAATGGACTGTAGATCCATGTAATAAACCAGTAGAGAAACCATAAAAATAAAACCAGTAATTAGTAACAAATGTAAAAATTACAGTACCTTCTCAAACAAAAGAAAGTCAACCATTATTAAACAACCATTTAGAGACTTAATAAGGGTTCGTCCATAAGAGATTATAGTAGTGTTCTTTGCAGGCGGTTCAGTAATGCTGAAGATAAACAGTGGAAATAACAGTCCAGACAAAAGCAGAAGAGAGAGAGAGATAGATAGATAATTGTATGTATATAGTGCGTTTTTTCTAGACACTCAAAGGCTTTACAGTGATGAGAGGGAAACCCGCCTCAAACACCACCAATGTGGAGCAACCACCTTGGTGATGCCTAGCTGTCAGAACACACACACACACCAGCTGAGGTGGAGAGGGAGAGAACAATGTTTTCGCTGATTCAGTCGGTGGAAGATTAGGTGGCAGGTTGAGAGAGCCAGGTTTGGGAATTTATCCAGGACACTAGGGACCCCACTACTCTTAGTGATGAGGGTCATGGCATCTTTAATGACCACAGCGAGTCAGGATCTCGGTTTAACATTTAATCCGAAAGACGGAATTGGCAGAAGGATGAGGTCAAGATTACTATGATGATAAACTCCTCAAGCAGAAACTTGCTGACAACCTACAAACGTGAAAGGTTCGAATAGAATATGAAATAAATCATATAAGGCGGCAGGAGGTGGACTCTACTTTGAATTAAGAGACGAAAAGTGTAAAAATAAATTGATATTTTAAGATATTATATTCAGTCAAGAAAAGGAAATATGTTAGGATAAAAATCACTGGAAGAGCCTTGTAAGATATTAAAGATAATACGCCAGCACATTAACACCTCCAAAAGGGTTAACCCCTTAAGTATCACCCCTTTTCTTGACACAAGCTTGAAAATTGACACTGGGGCATGGTGTAACATGGTTTTTAACCTGAGGAAAAGAGTTTGCCCCTGCCTGTCACCCTCCCCTACCTCTCTGTCCCAAACTCCCTCTGCTTGCAGCTGTCCTCAGACAGCAACAGGTTGAGAAGATCATACAAAATAAGTACAATGATGACAATAATACCATCTTCTAATATATTAATTGAGGCCCACTGATTGGAGTTTTAGTCAAATACCCAACTCCCATCAACAATTCAATAACAATCCATAATTTCACATCCTATTTATTATTCAAAAGCAGGCTGGCTCTTTATTTATAAGCATGCTGAATAATAATAAAATATTTGTTCAATCGATATAAAATGAGGTTACGTCACTGAAAATTCAATAGTCAATAGTGTTTTCACTGTCTTCCTCAGAAATATTCACTCAGATGACAGATTCATATGTAGGCATCGCTAAATAAAATTTTTGTTGTAAAACGTCAACCTTTTTGACATAAAATATCAAGAACTGTTTTTGCCCAAGAGCAACAGACTCTATTGAAAATGCTTAAGTTTTATTACGCAGGCACGCAAATTGTGTGTGCTGTGTTGTTTTATGCAAGACTTAACAAATCATACAGTGTTGGAAAAGTAATTTCATTAGCTAAAATGCTTTTTAGTTGTCACTTCAATAACATGCCCGTAGTTGATTCATTGAGTTATATACTCATTGAGTTATCAGTTATCCTGAATTTTCTTACACCCGGATGGGTAACACATTTTCTCTGCAACTAAATTTCAAATACTGGGCAGAGATGGTTGTACTTGTGCTCATTGCGTTCAAGAGAGTCTATACAAAATGTACAGAGAAATGTAATTTTGCAGAAGTATACAACGATGAAACGGACAACAATGATAATTCCTCCAGAGAACTTTTAAGTAAACAATGGACATTCTATGAACTTTTCTCAGAGTCGGCACATCTTTAGAATTAGAAACTATTATACGTTTGGTCCACTGGATACATATTGTGAAAAGTACATTGACATACTGTATTTCTTGTGGTATGAGGACACTTGTTTTACCACCCAATGGCATATGATAATAGGTTATACAGACAAAACTGTGAGGTTTAACGCTTTGAAAAATTTCAGGATTGAAAATTGCACCCTGAAAAAAGGAATGAATGCAAAAAAAAAAACCCTCATCTGGAGCCCCAGTATCACTTTGTTTTTTAGAGAAGTGTATGGCTGGGTATCTCAGAGCACTAATAATAATCATGACTTTTTCTAAAGGGGGAGAGCTTTAATTGGGAGGCAGCGTTGTCGCGTGGCGGTGCTGGTGACCTTGGGCCGACGCGCCCCCATCGGCTCTGACGTTTCATGGTAATGAACTGCACTCCTCAGTGTGGCTTCTTTTAGCTCTTCCTCCCGGCCAGGTCCCTGAACCTTCAAAGGCAATTTCACACTCATCTCCACTTGCCCTCCGATAATGCATCTGCGTTCATTTTCATCATTACCCAAAAGATAAAATCCTCCTCACTGAGTTCACCAAAAGAAAATTAACTTGTTTGCTAACACATTTGGCTGCTGTGTGTCGTATTATGCTGCACTCAATGTTTTATTATAAAATACGTGCTTAACTTAAAATTATTCACTTACAGAATTAAACTGTTGAAGTTCTTAAAGGTACAATAGGTAATTTCGGACTTATAATGGTCAAGAGAGCAATTTCAGCAACACGCCACAATCCCTCCCCCTTCTCTGTGAACGAGCTGAAGTTGCAGCCCCCCCCACGCCATTGGCTGTGGCAATTAGAACCAATTTTCAACCAATGAGCTTGAATTATTGTACAACTATATAATGCTTTGGTACAGAGTGTTGGTCAGTCTGTCAACTGTATATTTTGAGTCAACATGTTGATTGACACTTGTCTATACAAAATGTAACTGTATAAATAATTTTTCAACTTATTTTGAAAAATATAAGTACTTATATTTTTATATAAATATATAAGTACTTATATATTTCAACTGTCGTTGAAAAGGCTTCAGGAGGAGCCGTTTCAACGATAGGAAGGGATTTACAGTGGTCTTGTAACAATGTTTTAACACAAAAATCTTACCTGTTGTACCTTTAAGCTTATTGGTTCAGTTAAAGACAAACACTCACAGTAGGCAAGTGCTCTGTGGCTTCAGGCACATGCCTTCTTCTGGAGAACAGACACAATGACTGTGGAAACGTTCTGGAGATGCATAAAGACCACAGTTTTAAATGTGTTTTGATGGCATCCTACACATGCAGGGGAGGGCGCTGCCACAGTTCAGTTGTTATCTGTAATAAAACCTAATGAAGCTAAATCCCAAGAACTCAGTCGTCACCAAAAAATTAAATGATAATATACATTTCTTTTTTTTTTTTTTTTCGGTACCACTTGCACCATCTGCAAATGACAAAAACAACACCATCAACTATATGAGTGAGATAATTCATTGTGAACATTCATGTTTGTTTACATGGTACATTACCGATATAAAGAGCACAATACCATGTAACACCATGTTTTACCATGTCCCATCAAATTATTCTCAGTGACAGAACACTCCAGTTGAGTATGAAAATGCATTCAGCAGATACTTTTTCCTCATATGAATTGCCTATGTCCTTCTCTTTGCAAAAATAATCTACAGTATATTTGGGCAAGTACTTGTCCTTTGTCAATCAAGTGTTTGACAAAGTGTGCCAATTGGTTCTTCCTTTTCAGCTTTATCTTGATCTTTAAGGGTGTAGTAGGGGCCATTTCTGGTTTTCCTGTGCCTTCGTTTACCATAGTGCACAGCAAAGTCAATGCTTTGTCTAGGAGGTATTAGTCAAATGCTTAATGGGATTTTAATTGCAGCTCCAAAATCAGAAGACCCTTTTTACAAAGCAAAACAGAATTTAGAGGGGAACACACGCAACTCAAGCCTCTCGGCTGCCCAAGGCAAGATGGCGGACCAGCGGGGTTGGGGGGCCGGAGGGTATGCCCCCCCAATGCCCCCCCCCCCCCCCCCATCCCCAGACAGATGGTATTTGGTTATAATACTACTGCAATAAACATAAGTAAGATATGGATTGATCTCAAAGGGTAGGCCTGCTCTTGATGAAGGACTTCCCTGCAGGCCCAACCACATTAAGAATGCGGTTATACTGCAATGCCTTTCTCGGGTCATATTCTCTATAGTCTGCCCTCTCCCTCTACGCTACACTGGGCCTTTATATCAGAACTTTTATTGATACAGTCAATCTCTTCCTCCAACCAAGCAGAGTACACTTTTAGCTTGCCTAACCTCCAAGGTTCTATTTTTTTGTTTTGACAGCAGGACAGAGAGCGAGTGAGAGCCGGAGATAGAGAGAGACAGAAAGAGAAAGAGAGACTCTTTGAGGATGAGAGACTGGCCTTGATCCACTACACCAGGCCAGGCGTAGGCCTCCGAGCCTGGGATAAATGTCACGCAGCTGTTGGTGCGCCATCCATCTCATCCACCTCCTGAAGTTCGTGAAGCAGCGAGAAGGCCAGAGGTCCTGCGGAACGTTCCAGAAAAACAGAAACCAAAACTGGAAACAGCAAACATGGTCTGCCTAGCTCAAACCCAATATTTAGTAAGACACTTCAGCTCCGTCTATAAAAGATACCCTTCTTTTACCCCCCCGCCACCTCTTAGTCCCCTATTATGACCATGTTAATCTTCACTTATTTACTTACTGTACATGCAGAATCCACTGCATTATGCATTTTGTTAACGCTGACATTTATAGTTTCATTTGAAAACCCTGGGAAGAGCTTCGCTTGATTCATTTGCTACTTCCTGCTGTGCATAACTAGCCCAGGTTACGTTCACAATCACTGACAGAGCAAAAGCTCTCAATCATGTTATGCAATTATGCAGCTCCGAGGTTCAGCGCCACCATTTGCATACATCACTGCGCAACGGTCCCCCATCACTCATGCGTTCTATGGGGCTGCTCGGGAGATGAATTTCACTTTTTCAATTTAAATACGCATTATGTCAAGTTGTTATGCTTCAGATGTCATTTGCATCTGACAACAGTTTCCGGAATAATCTTTTTCTTTTTGTTTTTGCTGTGGAAGGTGCACTCCCCCTCAGCGTTTCTTGTTTTTTTGTTTTTTTATCCTATTAAAAAAACATATTTTACAAGAGAATTTCAGGTTTAACAGCCTCGTGGCTGAAAAGGTTTATCATTAGGAAGGTTTGTTTTTACTCATGGAAAATAATAGGTACTGCAGGCTGGTTTGGAATGAAAGCGCGGCCCCTATTCAGTAACGGGAGCATTAGTGTTATTGTGCATCCATTTTGTGAGCTTGTCAAAGGCCACACAGGACCTGGAAATTTTATTTGTATTCTCTCTCTTTTTTCATTATCCCAGATTATGTTGTGCTTTCAGCCATCCACCATTACGACGGTCATTTTTCACCGCACGCAAAGAGGAAGAGGAGGCGGGAGGGGGGACCTTAGCAGAACGCATTTGCATGAAGCGCCGGGTGTTTCTGACGATATGCTGCTCTGAGTCCTCCATCTATCACAGACCGCATTCATTTCTAGCATTAACAGAACACAGAACGAATATAACAACACTACAGCAGACCACATTCATTTTAACACTGAACCAATCATATTCATTTCTATCATTGACAGAGAACACATAAACAATCATATTAATTCATATCAATAACAGAGAACACAGAACAAATCATATTAATTTATATCATTAGCCAAGTGCAGTCGTCTGACAGTTTGAGGGTTGCTGGTTCGATCCCACCCTGGGTGTATCAAAGTGTTCCTGACCCATAACCCCCAATTGCTCCTGATGGCAGCTAATTGCTGTTGGTGTGTGAGTGTGTGCACATCGGTGAATGAGAAACATCAATTGTACAGCTCTTTGGATAAAGGTGCTATATAAATGCAGGCATTTACCATTTACCCTGAATTCTTTTTAAAAGAATTACCTGACAGAACAGCACAGGGATCTCTTAATGGATGACGGTAATGCACATCTCCCCAAAAGCTAATCACTCTTGCTCATACGCACAGGATAGCCCTTGCGACGTGGGCCCTTGCATTTATGCACAAACACACGCTGAGCATGGATAAATACGTTAACTGCTTCCATTGATCATCCTGTCATTCCAGGGGATTCACAGACCTCCATTTCACTGTTGAGCCTCTCACCAGTTATTAAGTCCTTCGCTTAATAATGTCACCATATCGCAGAGTGCAATATTTTCCAGATCTCTGACCACTGAACACGACTGTTCATTGCCATTAAGACCTTCGGACTCCATTATAGGCGCAGAAAAGGTTGACTGGTACATTATGTGAAAAAGCAATCTGAAAGGCTTGGCAGAACAAGAGAATCTAAGCACCCAGAAAATGCTGTTGGACTAAAGTGGAGTGATATTAACCCACTGATGTTTCATACACAGGGAAGTACACACTGGTGACGCTGAACATCTGGAAATATGACACAAACATCTGGGGATATTACATGATGTAAATTCCAGGAGCACAAACTTGCTTTCCGGGCGTGTGCTGATATCCAAAGTGTGTTCATCCGTAGGATATCTTCATGGCTAACTAGCTTCGCTTGTAACTGTTGACTGATTTCAAATTGAAGGTTTCGTTTCATTCACCGAAGATGCAGATTTAAGCAAGACGGAGCGACGACGGGAAAACCATTTTCATTGTGAATTACCCAGGATTGTTTTTTTCAAAGTTGGGAACAAATATTTGTTAAAATGAGTCATAACAGCCAAATGGTTGAAAGGTTATTTGTTTACTCCGTACCCCTGTGGCAGCCATTTTTGCTGACTGCACACAACCTTTCAGACTGTTTGTGCAAAAGTCTGGAATGAACTGGAATGAAGTTCATGTTCCTGAATGTTTGAGACACAAACACCTCTGATTTGTTTATTCAGCAAGTAGAGGGGAGCTGTACACAAGAAAACAATACTTAAATAAACCTCTAAGGTGTAAGACGACAAATATGGATTAGAATGTGCATTCTAATGCTGATATTCTCCTGCAGACTTTGGTCATCTAGCTTGCTTCTGACTAAACCGGTAATTCCAGACAGCCTCGATCAAGTTTTTAATTGAAAAGTGGTAAAAAGAAGTTACTTACTATTGTATCTTACCTTATTTAATGAAATAAAAAATAAAAAACTAACATTAATTTATTTTTTTTAATGAACATTTGGAAATTTCAGATTTGCTTGTTTCAACTGATGCAGAAAACTAAAAATAAATAAATATGAAAATATCAAAGATCAAATTTGCCTAAGACATTTGCAGAGTATTGTGGCATCGGGCCTTTATGAGAATAAGGTCAGTCTCTGGAAATATTCTTCTAGTCCTTATGTCCATGTTTTACGTGTTAAATATGCTACAAACACCAACTCATCACACACACACACACACACACCCACACATACACACAGACACACACACACAGCTAATCAGCAAAGCCATGAAGGTAAAATGACTGAATAACTGGAAGAGAGACGCTCTAATACATCTTCAGGCAGATGTCTGCAGGGATTTGTTTCATAGCCTAGTCACATTTGAATATAATGGCTAGAGACACATGAAATAATAATAATAATGTTAGGTCTGCCTATTCTAAGAGGTGTCCGTGATTAGTTTATCACGGAGAACATTATCAACAGGAGGCCATCTTGTTTGCACAAATAAATGATGGGAGATGAAGACGACATGCTACCTCAGTGTCGGAACACAGCGTGACTCAGCGATCTATAAATATTTAACGCAAGCAAGCAGGGCGAGGTAAGACGTGGGAATGTTTGGCTTGTCAAATCAGACGCAAGTCAAGGTCTCAATCTCAGGGTGGGGAGAACAAGTAATAATAATAAATGTTTCCATATAATCTTAAATATGATATGCTACATATGAGCCTGTAGCCTAGTGGCTAAGGTACATGACTAGGACCCAGAAGGTTGGTGGTTCAGTGAAACCATGATAAGATCTGCACAGCTGTTGGGCCCTTGAGCAAGGCCCGTAACCCCACATTGCTACCGGGGGGATTGTTCCCTGCTTAGTCTAATCAACCGCAAGTCCCTTTGGATAAAAGCATCAGCTAGATACCCGTAATGTTTTTGTTACGTAATTTGTGTCTTCTATGGCAGAATATTCTGAATAGAATAAATATAGAGTATAAATATGCTGTTGCAAAATCATTGGTGATAGCAAGGGAGTGCTCCGTGGTTTTCACAGTGACAAACTTGTGAGTGGCACACTTGTGTAGTTATATGGCACACTTGTGTGGACATGACATGTAATGCTGCACTCAGTCTGCAGTGGCAGAATGCGATCTTCACACCTGTCCTGGGCCCTTCCTTTACCTTTAATTATGTCAGGAAGGCCAGAAAAGAAGACGCCACCAGTCAACTGTAAAGCTCTACAGTCTCTTATATGACCATCACTTTAAAGGTCACCATTGCTCTTTCCGTCAGTTTGCTATATATAAGTTATTGATGTGTTAGACTGTTGAAACAAAAATGGGATGGTGGATATTGTGGATGGTGGACAGATGAAACACTCCAAGAAAACAGACAAGCCATCCAAACAAGCCTTAACTAGCACAGCAGAGCACGGAATGTTGCCTACTCGCTGATATAATTGACAGTGGCTTTCTGAAGCTCTCTGAGTTCCGCTTTGCTAGCTGTTATTGTTCCCGCGCTGACACATTCCGATCTCAAAGCTTCCATTTTCCATTTCTCCACTGACATGTCTTCTATTCTGTAAGCATAGCATCTTCAGTGCTAACCAAGATGGATTCCACTCAAAGACATGGTTTGTACTCTTCATAACAAAGGCGATGAAGGACAAAACACAAGAAGGTAAGATGCTACTTCAACTAAATGGGTAGAACTGATGAGAGTTGAGAGTGCCATGTTAAATTGAATAAGAATTTCCAATTTAATTATCATTTTCCAACTTTGACACTCGTGTTTACAAATGCATTTTCTTATTTATTCCAAACCTGATTATAATCGCACGTTTGATTGCATGTGGCAGTTTGAGTAGGAAGCAATTACAGCTTTCAATTCCGTAATCTTGCTTTCCTCTGGAAATTCTGGAATTATAATGTGGCAGCCTCCATGTTGTCTCAGGGTGCAGATCTGTCATTGAAAGTACATCAAACTTCAATATGGCGACCTGGCACAGAAGCCTGACAGCTTGCAATAAATCTAAAATTAGTACAGATCATAAACCTGGCTAGTAAATAGTGTATATAATAATCAGCAGCAGGCAAGCGTCACTGCAGCAGTTGTATTGGCTTGTTGTGGAAAGGAAAGCCCCTCCAAACCAAAGATGACAGCTCACATTGCTTCACACAATTCAATGTCAAAGGTTTAACAAAAAATACTTTAGAAAAAGGCATTCATGTTATGGGACATTCAAGCCAAGGTCTGAGAAAAGGAAACCAGAATATAAACAAAAATATAATGTCAAAAAGGTACCATCCATCATCCATCGACCATAAACCAAACAAAATCAAATGGCAGCAAAGGAGAACTGAAAAGAACAGAAATCCACACTCACTAAACACTTTATTAGGAACATTTTTTACTTTATTACACCTTATTCATGTGATTACCTAATCAGCCAATTGTGTGGCAGCAGTGCAATGCATACAGTCATGTAGATACGGGTCAGGAGCTTCAGTTATGGGGCACATCAACCATCAGAATAGATCAGAAAAAATGTGATCTAAGTGACTTTGACCGTGGAATGATTTTTGGTGGCAGACAGGATAGTTTGAGTATCTCAGAAACTGCTGATCTCCTGGGATTTTCATGCCCACTAGTCTCTAGAGTTTGCGAAGAATGGTGCAAAAAAAAAAAATCCAGTGAACATTAGTTCTGCAAACAGAAACTCATTAATGAGAGACGTCAGAGAATGTCCAGACTGGTCAAAGCTGACAGGAAGGTGACAGTAACACAAATAACCAGACATTACAGCAGTGGTATGCAGAAGAGCATCTTTGAACACACAACACATCATAACTCTAAGTGGATAGGCTACAGCAGTAGAAATCGAAAAAATAAGTCTAATAAATACCTAATAAAATGCTCACTGAATGTTAGTGAAGGCAAAAAGCCAGCACTAAAACCAGGCAGTTTCCTTTACTCATTTTGGAGACTCCACTCAAGTGAGACCACTTCTAAGCCAAGGCTGGGAGAACTGGAAAACTTGGAAACACAGGATTTTGCTGTATACCTCCTTTAGACCACTATGATCAAGCGCAGTGCATATCACAGGGATCATGAAATCCAGCCCTCGAAATCAAATCGAACCCTGGATTTATTTTCTCCTGGGTGATTAACTGAAGGATTGGTGCTACTGATTGACCAGGCCAGACTCCCAGGTAAAGGGATGGTGGAAAACCAGCAGCTCTCGGCCCTCGAGGACCGTGATTTGGATGATCCTCAGCGTATCAGATTTGTCATGAAATCTGCAAGGGAGTGCAATAAAGCAGTGGCATTAAATCTCATCACAAAAAGGCTGATGTGGGTGTATTTGTTTTGTCTTAACCCAGCACAACAACCTTTAATCCTGATTCAACTAATTAACTAATCATGGTTTATAATCAAGACCATGACAGGTGGACAGTCAAAAAGAAATCCTGCACCCACACTGTTCTTTTGTGGATTACATTTTTGCAGGGGCGCCCAAAGGGTCAAGCCAGCAATCCCAGACTCAAATCCTGGAGGGATGTTGTGTGTGCTAGGTTTTGATATGCTTAACTTAAGTCGATGAATGGCTAATTAGTCTGCACACCTCATTTCCAAGGCCTAACTTTGCTGCTGATTGAAAGGAAATCACAAAAACCAAACCTTCAGGACTGGAATTAGACACCCCTGCTTATAATAATGTGTTAAATAAAAGGTATCCGCAGAGATGACATGATGACAAAAGATCACATCACTATCAGCATAGCCTTGGTGTTTGTGAGATGGGTTTACAGCACATCTCATCCTTCAGCTTTTCATAGAAAACCGCAAGAAACCGCTTTTTCATTTCTCACGTTTCCCAGAATGCAGTCTTCATCGCTTCTTCATCAGTCTCCTTGCGATGATGCCAAGGCACGCCGTAGCTGAAAGATCTTGCCCATGCAAAAAATAACTGAAGGCCTCGGTGCCAGGGCATCACAATTAATCACGAGTCAAATAGACAATGTGTCATAGCAGCAGAGGGTTGATTAAAACCAATCACGTGTGGCATTTATTGGTATTCTGTTCACTCTGTAACTGAAAGTGTTCTGACCTTTTTTTTGAAATGGCTGACAAGCAATGTGCATTTCAATTTACAGCATTCATCCAGGGCCAACTACAGATTTTCTCTTTGTGTTTAAAATCACGGAAGAACACAATTTTCAGCTTAAAGTCCAAACTCACTTTTTGCTGTTTATTGATGGTGAAAATCAATAGTTATACAGTAGCTATTCATTTCTGCTTCCATGAAAACAGCCCCAGGTTGCTTAAGCGAATAGGATGGAGACAGAGTGTGTTTCGCATACACATTTCAGTAATTCTTCTGAGTATTGCGAGAAGCAGTTTATGTAAAAACATTAAAAAAAAGCAGTCCTGCTGGTTTTTATTCCTCCCCTCTAATCCGGGCTGCTCTAAACCTGGGGCACCAGGTGACTTACATCCCTGCCGATCAGTGCAATTAATCAGTCAATTAACCGTTGAGAAGGAAAGAAAACCAGGGCCACACTCAGCCCTGACAATATATAGCAAAGAGTTTATTTGAACAGAAACGCTCGTGCGTTGAACATCCTGTTTCAAACCATGGGTGGACTGACTGATTCTCCAAGCATAGGCCTACCTCTTCTCATTTTGGCTACACCTCTGACACACCCACCAAATGGGAGCAAACATACCCGAAAGCCACCGTTGGGCAAAAACATCGTTCAACACAGAAACCGTTGTGAAATGTAGCAAAAACGTTTTCTGACTGAATGTGCCCCAGCATGACTGCCCCCCAGGGCCATATTTGAGTATCAATAGTGGGGTTTCCATCCAAGTGGCAGTTATTCAAAATTTGAATTTGTGCATCAGAAATCCACCGTGGAAACTATTACAAAATATTTAAAAAATGTTTTTCTCTTGGCCGAGGTTGAAAAGTTACATAAAGATAAAGACATGATGTTGTAAAACCCAACGCTAACCCAACGACGGAATTTAGCGAGGGCTGAAGGTATCAGCGTGCTCGTCCTTCTGGTGTTGCTGAAAGAATACTAATAGGGTTAAAAAGTAGTGGCCCCTATGCAGACAGTCTAGATCAGCCAATAAACAAACCACGATACAAAGGCAGTAGTACCACTCTGCCTTCCGCTCTTTACTGGTCCGGGGCTGACCCAGAATCTCAACAATAGGGCCAATAGATTCACCTTCGTTTATCTGACTCCATTTTAGAATAATAATTTAGATTAGTTATCCACATTAGTGGATGTCGTATTTATAATTTTGACTTGATCGCTATAGGAATCCTGTACTGAGAAGAACTCGCTGAACAATCCTCTGCTGGTACCACCGCATGTCACATCGCGCGTAATGTGCACGTCTCACGAACTGACTAGCTATCTGTAGTCATTACAGAGGTCGCAGGAATAGCTACTCTCGGGTATATCTGTTTACAGCCTAGGGACCCAAGCAGACCAACATAGCTACGGCTGTGCTCGACATGAATGAACTACCAAGCGGAGGCGAGGGATTTACCAACATAGGTCTACGGGTGCTATACGCCGTGATACAGTAAGTGGAAATAATCATCCTCCCTAGACCAGTTTGAGGGGGTAAACCACACATTCCCTGTGTAACATTAAGTGTCAGTAAGGAAAACCAAACAGATCAAGTTTTAACAATTTTATTTTACCAGGCAGGTTACATACACGTAATTGCATACTAGTTCCACATAAAAACATTACAATGCAAACCAAATTACGGAGTCTTAAACGTCGTACCTGGTAATAAAAGCTACATACGGGAGTCTGGCTACAGACACCCTGTACGTAGAAACTACGTGCACGGAGTGCACGGGAGGCTGATTGCATTCTCCCAGATTGCTTAGTTTGCTGTCCTTAAATCCAAATTCTGGCCTTTGATGTTAACCCTAGAAATGAGTCACCCATCTGTAATTTGGAGCCACGCCTCCCCAGGAAGCGCAGGGGGGTTGAGGCACATGGCTTTCACTGGGACACAGCTTCTCCTGGTTCCTGGTTATGATGTACAGGGTTTACTGTTGCAGAAATAAAACCATTGCACCAGTCGCACTGAAACAATCAGAATAATACCAAACATGAATATTATCTAAACTGACTTTGTCATGAAACATCCAATGCTGTACACATCATTTAGTGACTGAGTAAAGAGGGAGAGAACAATGAAGGGGGGTTCAGGAGAAGGTCAGGGCCTAACAGGCCGTGCCCTCTGAAACCTTCCCGTGCCGTAAAGAATGTTGCCCTGTCGTAAGAGTTTTACGACTGGAGGCCTGAGTCTTCCCCCACAGGCTCCTGCCCGTATGGGTGTGGAGATAAGGGGGGGGTTCATGATGCATGCTCCTAAATTACTTTACAGCCACATATTCCACAATACCAGAGGAAGCCAGCAAGCTGACCAGCCCTGAGTGATAATGCCAGATTTCGGCCTTACAATGTGAAAAAGGGTGATGGAAACCAATGGAAGCAGATTTTTCAAACCTCAAAAGAAAAGTGTTTTTTGACTCTGAGGAAGACGTTGAAACGTCAGTAGCCCCTGTCCATTAAACAGTGTGCTCCACCGTCTCTTATTTCCTGCTTGTCCCTGTGAAGTTGTCCGGGTAATGAGTCTCATGTAATCTATTTGTCCTGGCTGTAGAGCCCAAAGGTTATTTAACTTTCTGCATCCATATTTTGGAGAGTGCCATATATTCTAGATGCACATATCCTGCTAAATCAGGGCAGAATAGGTTCAGAATAGAATATTGTTGATCTGTGTGAATAAAGAGCAGAGGGATTGAAGAACCAGTTAAAATATGGCAGCTGTGTTTTAGACTAAACACTGAAATGCTACACATATTGTCTTCCTCTCCAAGCACATATTACAAGGCTGTGTTTGGACAGTGGAATTTTCTGGAATGTGTGACCTCACAAAGTACCAGGATGGACACCTGTCCTTCATGCCGTGACAGAGAACATCTAAAGACCTTTTCGTTTGGAACAGGTCATTTTTAGCATGCCTTTCATGACTTTCTTCACATATTCTTTTCATTTTGTCTTGCGTACATCTATTTTGTTTCCATACTGACGGTTATTATAAGTTTAAATACAATTTGTTTTTTATATAGACTTAATGCCTTCCTTTAATGTATAGCTTGTTTCTATGCAGTTGTAGTGGTGTTGATTTAATTAGTACTTATTTTTTTAATGGATTCTGCCTTTACCATTTTAGTAATGGAGTGTTTGAAATGGAAAATACATTTCTCAACCAATAAAAGATAAATTTCACACCAGTGGAAAAACTACAGTATGGTACCCCACAGAGCACTAGACCCATTGCCATCGACAGACACCCCCTAAGGCATGTCTGATTTCTGCACTGCATCGGGTGTGTGGGATGCATTGGTCATCCAATCAGCCTGGAGATCTGGAGAGCTACCAAGTCTCCTTCTTGACGTCTAATGGAACAAACACGCCATGAGCTTCTACTGCCACATGGTACAGCCCTTCCCCAAATAAAGGGATGTCAATATTGTGCATTGCTGCTAAAACTTGGCCCTCCAGGATTGCAGGGACTGACCAGTTTTAATTACTCCACTGCCTAGGACACTAGCCTGCCAAATGCAGGTAGAGTCGAAGAAGGTGGGAAACCAATGATCCATATGAATGAGTTATTCTTGGACACTGTTCTGCTGACTTGATGCTGCTGTTTTTTTTTTTTTTTTTATATTTCACTATTTTGTACACCATAAACACATGAAATGCTCCAACAAAATATTATGGTGGAAACAACATTTTAAAAAATAAGATTATGTATGTATTTTCTGAGTATAGCTCATTATGGATATTTAATTATTTCAATATTTCATCACTTACTCAGTTTCACTGTACTGTAATTACAGCTGCAATAATCATTACGTCGCCTAATGCTTAAGCCTTGGCTGCTGAATGTTCTACTCAGCCTTGACTATCTAATGTACTCATCTATACAGCTTAGCTGGGAAGTGATTGAACTCTTTGGAGAAGACATGAAAGGACACATTGGCATGATCAATAAATCAAACAACGGGCGGGAAAAGTGATGAAGCAGACAGAGCCACTGTCTGAGAAACAAATTGCCTATATCACATGCTACAGGCCTTATTACCTGCTCCATTGACTGGCACTAGGCACCACACGTCCATAGGAAAAGACCACCAATCAGACACAGGGCAGTCAGCAAAAGACCACCAATCAGACTCGAGGCACGTCGAGATGCAGTTTCCTGTTCTGAACTGCATAGACAATCCTACACAGGCACATACACAAACACACACACATTCGGGCACACACACAGTGTGTAATTACAGCACTACCTTAGCACTGCTTGTTGTGAGCACACACACACACACACACACACAGTATCCAGTTATAGCTCTGTTACACAGTATGCAGTTACAGCAACTACCTTACCACCTCTTGTTGGGAGGTAAAGAAACACACACACACACACACACACACAAACACAATCATCCTCAGTATGCAGTTACAGCAATACCTTGCCACCTCTTGTTGGGAGGTAGGGAAATACTGAACCTAATTTTGTCTTGAAGCTACGTGGTATCTCTGGAGAACTCATTACTGCCTCCCCAAGCTGTTCAGATAGCCTTTCTTCACATTCTCACAAGATCAGGCTTTCATTAATGTGCAACCTAACTGCAATCCACAAGTTCAATTTGCCTGTGTGTGCTGAATAAGATAATTATAATGAAAGGATGCATGTACATGCACGGAGATGTGCTCAGAATCCAAAAATATGCTGTAAATCAGTTTTTAATTACAGACCCATCTTTCTACTTAACATCTCCCAGAGGACAACTGAGCTGTTCGTATTCACGATTATCAGTAATGACAGTGAAACTGCTAATAGCCTGAGCTCTCTGGACATCCAGTCGTGTTCTCTAGGGCTGTTTTTGTCTTATAAAATAGGTGTTTTAAAATATCAAAGCAAAAAAAGGGCATGGTGGTTTTGTCCAGGAAATAGCTACAGTAATTGCTGTCAAAAGGATATTTACCTGTCAAGGGGATGCTTAACATGGCCCAAAAGTGTTCCACATTAAAGCTATTATATACAGTAGGAATTAAGTGTATAACATTGACATGTGCCACTGGGAGTGAACAGGGCCTATATCACCGAGTAGAAGATGTGAGAGAGGTCTGATTCAACTTTGATGAAAAAATCGGGTTTCTGCCAGGATGTGTGGAACGTACTAAACTGAAGATCTTTCAGCTTCAATCTCATCCTCTCCCACAAATCCACCTGGTAAAATGCAGCCAACATTGTGATACTTTTTCATTAACAAACTGGGAGCCTTTACTACATTCTCAATGGTAAAGAACATACAAAGGCTTAGTCAATCAGAAATTGTTGGATTGTTTGGATCAGGTATAAAATTGATATTCTCAATTGCTGCCTTTATTGTTGAAAACAACATTATATATGTACTGTATAAACAGAGTCTCAACAGAGCATGGTTGCTTTCAATTTCTGTTGCTAGAGTGGCAGTTGATCTCTCTCCACACAAACATGTTGATGAAATCAGTTGTCCTTCGATAATGACCTCATTATGAATAGCAGAATAGTACAGCATTACCAAACCCTGATGGATCTTCAGCAAATCTTGACAGCTGTTGGTTTGGGTGGCCAGCTCCTCTCTGACAGGCAATCCAGTAATTGCTGTCAACATGTCAGCTGTGGGGATGCTATATATGGTTGGTTTCAGGAAAGCTACCAGTATGGCTGGATGCACAATTTGTGCTGAGAGCAAGCAAAAAAAAAAGAGAAAAAAACACCTTGTGGCAAAAAAACGCCTCTAAACAGCCTCTAATACTTTTATAAAAAATTTTAGCATAGCCCCTGCGCCTCTTGCCCCTGCCTCCTGGTTCATTTTCCAGGACATTTGGGCTTTTTTCTGGCTGAGCAGCATGAAGTAAGGTGCATACTATAAGCTGAAGATGCTAGAGTTACCAGATTGCACAACCCCGCTGCTTCCTGCCTTCATCAATAAGGTGGGGGGGTTGGGTGGGGATCAGGGGGGTGTAGTTAGGGATCATGTTCTGGGGATGGGGGTAGCAGTTCCAGTCCAGAGTGTGTGTGTGTGTGTGTGGGGGGGGCGGGGTCGGGGTTCACCGATTATCATGCACACAGCAGGTACAAATGTTGTCTACATTTTTAGTTTGGCATCATGCCTAGATGGTTGGCACCCCTATATCGCCTATGCCTCGAACTGCTCTCAATATCACGTCAATGACCACACTGAACAAGTGAAAATATTTCGATAATGCGCATGAATCACCAGGAAACATCGTGAAGGTAGGACATAAATAAGGCCATGTTCAGCGACCAAGTCCCCCCCCCTTCCCTGTTGACCAAGCTCCCCCCCCCCCCCCCCAATGTGCCTATAGTACTCCTCCCCAACATCCTCTCTGATGACCAAGGGAAATCCTAGACAAAGGTCAACCAGTGAGGATTAATGTGCATGCTGCACTTGGCCTTTACCTGGCTAGAGGAAAACCGACCATATTGCACACAGTCCGTGAAAAAAGCTCCTAATTGACGTGCACTTTGCCATTCTGCACTCCATCAACATTTTTCCTCGCAATTGAAAAACGGCACCAGAATGAAAAGGCATTTCACAGTAGATGCCTGTGGTGTGGCCACTCTGTAGACTGTAGAAGCAGTGCATCCTTATGTCTATGCTAAAAAAACAGAAGAAAAAGGAGAACAAGTCGACTGGAAGCTGGCAAACTAATGTTAATATTTCCCCCGTAACGGTGTCACTGTACCGTGTGAAAGACTTGTGAAATTGCACTCGCGGGTGTTTGTTAAATTTCCTGCTTGGTTTAAACAAGATATTAAAGCACAGGAGTAAATGCATTTGGAGACGAGAGTGTAGAAATGATGCATTGCTTTTATGAAATGATTAGAGGCAAACAGCTGTGCCGTGACGGGGTGCCCTGCAATCTCTTGTGGTAAACCAGCTGGAAATGAAATTAAAGCTTGCCTCGGGATTGTGCAGGTACTGTATATGTAATGGCCCTTCCTGCTCCAGCAGTCCTCTGCTCGCACTGTGTGCAGTATTTCAGCTCATCCGGAGGCCAACGTGCAGGGCAGGGAGGGTGCAGAGAACGGTCCTTTTGAGAACGGCCGTTTAATCGACGCACGTGTTCGTTTATTAATTTCTTTCCGCCTTTAACCAGTCAACGGGGTTCTTTCATGGAAATGCGCCACGACTTCTGCATAGCCCGTCTCTCTCTCTCCCTCTCTCTCTCTCTCCCTCTCTCCCTCTCTCTCTCTCTCTCTCTCTCCCGCTCTCTCTCTCTGTCTTTTCAATGTGAAATTATGTGTGACAGATCTTTGCTTTGGGAGAAAGTGAGAGGGGGGAAGGGAGACGCACAGAGGTGAAAATAGTAGGTAAATAAATAAATAAATTGGGGTTTTCTCACTCCTCTGAGCGGTGGACCTTTGGCTGGACACCAGAACATGCTGGAGAAAGTGATTGCTGAGTGTTATAAATTGGAAGGCCTTCAGTGCTCTCCCAAGCCACGCTACCCCGTGGGCGGGTTTTAACGATTAGGAAGAGACGAGCCTGTGAATTGTGTAGGAGTGCTGTTATTGAAAAGCACAACAAAGACAGGTAATTGTGTTCCACTTTCAATGTTCAATGTCAGGCAACCCAAGGCAAACTTCGCAGCCACCACCAAAATAGAGCCTCTGAACATCCATGCAATGAGGAGACCACACTTTCTGGGAGTCTTGACATACAATCAGAAAGTGAGTGGGTTAAAATAAAACACACACACAATACTAAACAAACAAGAGAAAGAAAACCATCGGACAGAGCTGCAGACGGGAAGGCATACGCTGTTTCTGTTGAGTCAACGTGGTGGAATCACTGTGCGGTTTTACTCTGCCATACCGCACAACCTCGGAACAAAAGGAAAAAATAATAATGTGATATCCCTGCTCCTAACAGCATCACTCACTCACTCATCCTGTCAGGTCAAAGGTCATACTTGAGAAATATAAAATAGCAATCTTTTTGGAAATCTTTTTCAAAATACCAATAATCAAAAGACTCACACCTTATTAAAGCATATGGAATATGCTTTAATTCACACCAAACATATTGGAATATATAAATAAAGGGCACACTTTAGCTGATCCAAGAGAACATATTGATTTCCCAGAGGGCAAAATGACCTGACTCACTGCTCCATAAAATTAACTCCTACAGTCTGATTAGATGTTAGTCACTGAATCAAAGACAGTTAAAAAACACTGGCTACTGCAGTCGAACGGTGATATAGAGCATGAGACTGTATTTTAACCAGGACACTATGCTATTTTCGTTCATATTTTTTAAATATCACATTTTCAGGAGGGTGCAGTGCACAGATGTGGCCTATATATAAGAATTTCATCTTTATTGTTAAGTCATGTTTGAACACATTAACAAAAATATTGCTAATGTTGTCATAAAAACATTTTTTTATTATGATAATTGTTAATTGAAGGCTGCTGCCCATTTCAGATTTACAATATATTACTATTATGTGACATCTTTACATATATTTATATATTGGTTGTTTTGTTCGCTTCTGCAGTGAAAGTATCTTACATGCTCATGGGACCCACGTTCCCAGGTCAGACGTAGTTGGACAATGGAAAAAGGCACACAATAAGTCCTTTCAGTTTGTGCATCAGTCATTAAGTTAAATGAAACAAGAATTAAAAAAAAGATTGCCGCTGTCGTGTGAAAAGAGATGGCTCCTTTTGAGAATATGACAGCGCTCTGAATACCATCTCTACTCCCGGACAGACAACTTATCCAAAGCAATTTACAGCTTTACAAAATTACAACCGGTACCACCACAATTCAAATGGTGTTATAGCGCCTGTGACATCATTTTGTGATTCTCTTCTTCTGTTCACTGGTTCCACAGCGCTGGGAGATAGAAATAGGCTTTTTTGCAGTCAGATCCATTACGAGACATTTTGCTTAGACACTGAAATACACTTTCAAATCCTGTACTGTAGAGCTTGCCTGTTCTGAGACAGGAACCAGTATCCAGTGGGGAGAAGGACAATCAATTTCTTCTTAAGATTCACAAATTCAACATTTATTTTTGGGCGGGGGGAGGATGGGAGGATGTAGTGAACAGGCTTCCCTTGAAGACACATTCATCTTTGAGGGCATCAGCATTGGGGGGACCCCCCCAGGCCCTGTTAGGCTACATTGTTCGGCTACGCTGGCACTCCAAGCGGAGGTCCTGGCTGCCAGCAGTAGCAGTAGCGGCCTCCCTCGGTCCTTAATGTCTGGGGTGCTTGATCCAGTTTCGAATCATCCACTTCTGCCCGGAGCACCGCTGCACGACCAGCCGGAGGCCGAAGTTGGCCTCTTTGGACATCTCCACTTCCAGGCACCGGCCCGTGTCCCGGCTGATGATCGGACCGTTCTGCAGGAGAGAGACGTTTCCAGAGAAACCACAATGAAAACTTGCACACTCACTTACGCTAACTTGAGTGATATTCATCTGACCGGGGGGGTATTTCATCAAGCAGGATTAGTGAGTTTAGCTGGATAACTGCGCTGAGTAAAACCTGGAAACAGCTCTTTTTACTTCGGTCATAGTTACAGATTTGTTCTGGGTTTTTCTCAGTGCAGTTATCCAGCTAACTCTGTAGTCCTGCATTGTGGAACAGAGCCCAAGGGTTAAATGGGGGAAGTTCTCCCTCAGTGGAAAGTTTTGATGTGGGGTTGTTTGTGAGACGTGGTTTGGGGGTGGATATGAAGTTTTGTCCACTGGTTCTTTTTGCTACGAAAAAAACCCGAATGGAGCAGATGTCCTTCCAGACACAATAACTGTACTCATGCTTACTTATACTAATAAGTGATATTTATCTGACCAGGACTGGAAAGGGGTAGTGTTCCCTCAGTCGAAGGTTTACATGTGGGGATATTTGTGGGATAATGGTCGATATAATTTTTTTTGTTCTCTATAATTTGGCATCTCCAATCCCACCCGGATCTGTAATGTCCAATCAGGGAGCTATGTACAAGCATGGGGCCTCATGCTGCCAGCTCCAGAGACTCACTTTGGATGTCAATTTGTATTTTCTGAACAACATGTTTTCCAATAAAATACTTCTGGAAAAGAAAAAGATATTCATCTGACCAATGCGAAGGCTCATGTCTCCACCTGTAGGTCTTCATCAGAGCAAGCTCTATGATTTTCACAGGTCTGTTTAAATACCACATCATTTAAAAAATCGCAGTGAGTCATAATCACCCCTTTCCTCCCACTTTCTTCCCAGTTTTGGAAGCAGAAATTGTGCTCCAACTGTGCTCAATGGTGCAAGCTGCATTCTAAATCCAGGGGAGGGCGGAAACATGTGTGCTCTCCTTCGAGCTGTTTTCTGTCAGCTGAGCTAGCACAGGAACGAGCTGGAAGAAGACACTTCATACACAGGTTAACCAGGAGAGCACAGGTGCCTGACTGAAGCACTTGTCCTCCTGGTTGGGTGAATCCGTCCCTCCCCCCCTGACCTTCCATGCACTAGATCAGCACAGACCATGGGGCCCATCCATACACTGGAACAGAGCCTTAACAGATACCAGACTGTGGGGCCCATCCATACACTGGAACAGAGCCTTAACAGATACCAGACTGTGAGGCCCATTCATACACTGGAACAGAGCCTTAACAGATACCAGACTGTGGGGCCCATCCATACACTGGAACAGAGCCTTAACAGATACCAGACTGTGGGGCCCATCCATACACTGGAACAGAGCCTTAACAGACACCAGACCATGGGGCCCATCCATACACTGGAACAGAGCCTTAACAGATACCACACTGTGTGGCCCATCCACACAGAACAGTACCTTTACAGGAAACCTAACAGGGCTATTTTAAGCCATTAATTCACCTTTTAACTGAATCAAAGCATATCTATTTTCCTTACTTCTCTTTTGGTAACAAAAGCAAGCTTGAAGAAGATTATTATTATGACAAGCCCTTTAATAATATGTAATAATACCCTCTAAATTTGCTACTCAACGTACAAAGAGTCATATGCAGTAGGTTGATAATGCATAGGGTTTTCTTATTTCTTGGCTCTATCCTCTGTGAATCTCAGATAATCTACAGAGGTGAAAGAACCAGTCATCCCACCCACTTTGCACATTTGCATCTCCTTTTAGTGAGAGGGTGGATGACACTGTACATACTTCTAAACACACAGCCTTTACAATTCTTGAAGGTCTAACTACCGCAAAACAGGTACAAATATGATCTTTTTTCATCTTTCTTTCTTTCATCAAGGTCAAGAATAATGCAGATAATTGCTGTCTGCTTGAGATTGACAAGAGTATGATGTCTCTTTTACTGCTAATACTGCTATTTGTTGTGATGATGCTTTTACTGCTATTACTGCTTTTACTGCTCACATTCTAAATAAACCAGGTTATTGGTTCTTCTTTTATCTTACAGTTTTATGATTACACTTGTTTTAGTTCACACATTAGTCCTCACGAACACAGATGTGATCGTGTCCAAAACCGATCGTCAACTCACCTGTGTGAAGTCCCAAAGCCTCTGTGATATCCGTGAAACGGAGTCGCATTTTTTCAAGCTCGGAACCCGTCCTCTCCCGTCGTCGATGAGACACTTTGTGTCGGGCAGAAACGTGGTCGACCCTAAGGGTCCTAACTGCAGCAGGCCTTCCGTTGAGTAGCGGGCAAGCTGAAACACATCATTTCAGAAACGATTTATTCCTCAGCGTTACGTAAGTGGGTGTGCTCTGAATGAAAATACAAAAAAGCAAACAGACTGAAATGGGATGAATCACTCTTGTGACAACCTCAATTAATGACAGGTAGAATTCTTTTTAAGGTTTGTAAATTGGTTTAATTGTAGCCCTGTTCCGGAATTACAGAAAAAGTTCATTTCCTTTCATTACCGAAAGGAAATGAGCACAGGATCTATGAAAGCCACCTCTACACATAAGAGCACCCAGAAAGCAAAGATAGTTAAGAATATATTTTTCTACCCAGAAACCATCTCAGCCATCTTTATTGGTCCCTGAGAGGAGGTCCTTGTACACTGTGAATACATGGATTTCTCCTTCAGTGTTTCGATTGTACAAAACAATCCATTTTTGTGTGGGCATTCAAGCCAAACCAAGCTCTTCTCAATAATGAATTACAAAACCATTTACATTTTATATTTTGCAGACAAGAATACTGTTCACAAGCATTGGGTCTGGATTATAAAAAAATATTATTGTGGCTTTTAATCTAGTAAATGCAAGCGGAAAATGACTTGCTAAATTCAGTCTAATGGGCCACTTCCATAAAAAACAAGTTACCATTATATTTCCACGGAAGCAAATGTCTACAGTTATCAGTATTAAGAAAATTCTTCATTTTAATTGGCTGTAACCCAGCGTTTCTGGCTATCGCAATAACCATATTGATTCCGAAAGCACAATAAAGGATGTCACATATCAGTGGATAAACTTCTCTATAGATGTTTCATAGTGATGCACTTAACTTGTATTTAACACCAGTTGTGTGAGCGATTAGTGTACACAGTCCACAATAGAGTACTGTACATTCTAATACACTCTTATAATGAGATCTCCTTGGAGGCTATAAACAGGAGGTTGTGTGGGTTCAAGCAGAGTGTACAGCTATCTGTCAAACATTTGGCTGTCAAACCTGATCCCCTAATATTTAATTTCAGCCACAAAAGAGCTGTCTCCCAGCAGGACACTAGCACAGAGGCAGAGGTGATCAGAAGTGTAGCGGGTTAAATAATTGAGCAGCAGGATTTTCCCTGTGAAACTCGACCCTGCAAAGAAAAGCGGACTCAAAACGGTCGTTGGTGACACACATTGTGCAATTTAGTTGCCCTTTTGTGCTTTACTGCCACCACTTAAATCGCTCGTTAATGCTAATCTGTCACAGTAAGTACCCGATGCGTTTCAGACAAAGGCCAGGGTCATCTCGGGAGGTTAAACGGTGTAGTCAGGGTTATGTGATCCACCGCTTGGTGCTCGGTGACCAGGTCAGATATAAGGCAGATACTGTAAGAAGGCAGTTGCAGGACGGGGCAAAATGAGCCCTGGAGAACATTATTTTAACCTTCTCAAAGGGAGAGGAAAGGGAAGAGCATTTCTGGCTGATATCACCCGCCTGGTGCATTGGAAAATGACACTACATTGCATTATATTACAGTAATTCGGCAGACACTCTTATCCAGAATGTCATACCAGAGTGGAGAATGTCAGTCTTACTCTTTGGAATAGAAAAATATGTGGTATCACCCAGACCTGGTTTATATACATAAATGTTTCAAATGGATTCAAATACTTTTCTTGATCTTGCCTGATGCAATTGAGACAACTCATAAGGCAGGGTCTGCACTTTCTGAGAGTATTCTGGAGCATTCCCAATACACCAGGCCAAGCTCAGGAAAGCATAGAAAAGTATTGAAATCCTAAACACGTATTTGACCCAGGTCTGGTATCCCCAAAAAGGCGTTTCACTGTAAACACAATGTTACTTTTGCCTGATTCCCTACCTCGTTCCATTCTGTGCCAAGATTTTCCCACAAGCTCAGAACCAAGACTTACAGTACCTCATTTCTTCCTTGTCAGGTCCCATAGTGCCTAAGCTGATTTGTCAGTAGTGTAAAGGCATAAGTTGGCACCGGAAAAGCTGTATAATCCCTGGTTAAGATGTGTTTACAGCTTTCTGTGGATGTTCTCTGTTTTCCTAATGCACACAACATCGTGCTGTGAGAGATGATAAAGTGGTGGAAAGGCCTCCGCAAACGCCAATGATATGTTTTCTGAGACAGCCCAACGGATGCGTCAGTGTGTCCGCGGTGCTATACAGTGCTTATCGGCTGAATTTAGTTTCATGTCGAAAATAGTAACAGCCTAATTCTCCCTCTTGAACTGGTGAGTATATGCTACAACTTTCAAACTGAAAGCCAGTGACACGACAAAGACTTGAACAGTATACCAGTGCAGTATAAGGACCGACTGACACAAAACACTCATCACGAACATCTAATGAATGTAAGGAAGGAAAACTGGAACATGGATCTGTTCAAATGAATGGGTAGCTATACCTATCACTGACTGGATCCATTCATCTATCCATCCATCAATTATTTATTTGGATTATTCATGGTCAGGGACTGGACAGTCAGAGGAGGGGCGGGGTGGGGCTGAACGGAGAGAGGGGGGCGGGGTGGGACTGAACGGAGAGAGGGGGGCGGGGTGGGGCTGAACGGAGAGAGGGGGGCGGGGTGGGACTGAACGGAGAGAGGGGGGCGGGGTGGGGCTGAACAGAGAGAGAGGGGCGGGGTGGGGCTGAACGGAGAGAGAGGGGCGGGGTGGGGCTGAACGGAGAGAGAGGGGCGGGGTGGGACTGGACACAGAGTGAGGGGGGTTCACGCGGTCAGCGGGATTGCGAGTGTACACGCAACGCCACCACAGATCCGCCCCGGATTAAGAGGCCTCTCGGCATAACCCCCGCACACGGAGCATGGTGCTCCCAAACACGCCGCCGCACATATTCCACATTCCTCTGGGAATGAGGGTCGAGCGTGAGGCCCTCGGCCATGCCCGAGTCCCCCTGTACCCCCCTTTCAGTCACTCATGACTGCCCCCTCCCCGAGCAGACTGTCTGAAACACAATACATATTTGGTAACATATGGTTACATGAATTGGTATTAACCAATGTAGTTGTTAACTAACAACTGAAAATTTAAGCCGTACAGCTTTATGTATTTGTACATCATGAATTCATGTTAACAACTACATTAGTTGCCAAATCATATTGGAATGAAAAAAAAACAGTTCATGTACAGTATTTGTTAATGGTTAAGTTTAGCCTATGGTTTGCTCATGTATATATTCAAGTAACTAAGAGAGTATTTTGTTTTTAACAAATACATTAACAAATGTCATGGTCGGTGCCTTGCATGGTAGCCAATCGCCATTGGTGTGTGAGTGTGTGTATGAATGGGTGAATGAGAAGCATCAGTTGTACAGCGCTTTGGATAAAGGCGATATATAAATGCCAACCATTTACCATTTACAACTGGATAATAATTCAAGCTCATTGGTTGAAAATTGGTTCTAATTGGCATAGCCAATGGCGTGGGGGGGATAAACAGTGTTGTGGTTTGGGGTGTTTGTTTCCGCAATTCCTCTCTTGACCATTAGAGGTCCGAAATTACCGATGTACCTTTAATTAATGTACCATATTGTAAAGTATGAGCAATATTTGTGTAAGTCGATGTAGGCAAAAGGAAAATTGCTTTCTGGGGCCTGCAGGAGCACTAAACACTGTAATGCCTTCAGACGCAGTGTGGTGACAAACAGTACAGCGTTTTCGTCCTAATTTAATCTCACAATGGCGCGAATTTAATTCATTTCCATTTGTTTACGTGCCGCAGGGGGAAGGGATTGAGGATTTGGCGTGGCGTCCAGTTACTTGGCCGCGCTGAGCCGGGCTCACAAGGAAACGCCTCGGTGAAGGGTTCCGCGCTGGGCTTTGAACGCGATCGCTAATTTATTTATTGTCAGAGTGCATTTCCTGCTAAGTGTGCTCTGCGCTCCGTCCTCAGGAAATACAATTAAAATTAAAATAAAAGAAACGAGTCTTTGTGCTTTCCGTCTTTCCCCTTCCAATTGTGTCGTGTACAACACAAAACAAAAAACAGATGAACTGTTGTCCTCACACAACAGTACTGTCCTTTGGTGAGATGCTGAACTCATGAGGCTAAGCCTGTGCCTGCAGCTCTGTCTGTAGTGGTCTGTATTAGCACTGCAGCTCTGTCTGTAGTGGTCTGCATTGATTTCCAGGGTATTAGGAGGATATAATGTACATTTGTCACCATTTTAAACAGGACATGGGAACCAGACTACTATGAATGTATTTGTTTTACAGATTATTATATACCCTTTATTATTATTTTTATTTTTTTTGTGCAATAAAGGGAAATAGATGTGTTCAACTGAAAACAAAATGTCTCAAGATCTCCTGAATACCAGACACGAGTCGAAGACAGCCTATGTTTGCGGCGAACTGAAAAAGTTTGAATATGTTGCCGTCTCGATCGCATGCATGCATCTTAGATCATTAAAATGCGTGAACTGAAGAACTGAATGTGAAGGTTTGAAAAGCCCAAGAGCAATCTGTGGCAGAAAGGGAGCTGCAGAGAGAAGGAGGGAGAAGAAGGCATTTTCTTCCAGAAGTGCTGTTTCTCCTCAGGGTTTTCACTGCGAGAGTCAGCGCAGGAACGCAGGCAGGTAGGCGGGAAAGCGAGGCGTTAAATCAGAGCGCCTCACCTGAGAGGACATCCCGTGGCAGGGGTACAGGATGGCCTTATCGTCGTCTTCAGACCCCTGGTCCAAGCAGTACCCGCTGGCCTTGCTGTTTCGCACCTAGGACACAGGCAGACATCCGTTTAAATTATTTATTTAGGTCCACATTTGTAAAAGACATTATAGGGGCCCCAAATATATTTCAGTTGCTGCCTAATGCTGTTCACTTAAATAACATAAAAAATACCAGTAGGCACACTTGCATTTTGTTGCTGCCATACTGTACAGCAAACAAAATGCAGGATAAACGTTTGCATCTTAAATGCACCAGCAGGAATTACAGGTACATGAAACCTCCATCTTGTCCTCCATATACAGCGACTGCCTATAATGGAGGAGACTGAGCCAGTCTCTTTGCTCTCCATTTAGCCAGCCTGATTAACCTTCGACCTCTGACCACTAGCCAGCGGACATGGAGCTGACAACTATATCCTAGTGCTGTTATCGCTTTGAGCAATGGCTGGTACTTTAAGTGTTTATTCAGTTGCACTTCTTCTGAACTTTTATTAATCAAGCTTGTATCTGTTTTTTGTTTTTTTTTACCATTTTCTCTTTCGTACCTTGGGGTCAAGCAGACAAGCGTGTGCACTACAACTACTATGATAATTCACAGCCAATATGTAAAAGTTTCAACCCATATTCTAACACTAATCCAGCTTTCTTGTGCTCTGCCATCGAGCTGTAGCAGCTGCCTACAGCTTTGTCAGTATCAAACATATTGTGTGGTGTGAAATTTTGTGCTAAAGAGAGACTAAAAAGAAGAGAGATTCTACAGGCGACATTCAGCAGCTGTGGTGTTACAAAGTACCAAAAACGGCAGTAAGATCCTTCATTAAATAATCACAAAATAAAGATACAATATATATTGGGAAAGAGATTTTTTTTTCTTTACTGACTACAACATGTAGAAAACATTCAACTCCATAAAGGTGATATACACTCAGTGAGCACTTTATTAAGTATTTATTATTTATCAAACTTAGTCTTCTGCTGCTCTAGCCTATTCACTGAGAGGCATAGTGTGTTCAGAGATGCTCATCTGCATACCACTGTTGTAATACATGGTTATTTGCGCTACTGTCACCTTCCTGTCAGCTTTGACCAGTCTGGCCCTTCTCCTTTGACCTCTCTCATTAACTCTGCATTTTTGTCCACAGAACTGCTCACTGGATGTTTTTTTTGTTTTTAGCACAATTCTCTACAAACTCTAGAGACTGTTGTGTGTGAAAAGTCATTTCTGAGATACTCAAACCACCCTGTCTTAAATAAAATTTCTTCCCCATTTTGACATTTGGTCTGAACAACAGCTGAACCTCTTGACCACTTCTGCCTGCTTTTATGCATTTTGTTGCAGCCACATGATTTGCTGATTGAATATTTGCATTAACAAGCTGGTGTACAAGTCCCCCTAATACATTTATAGTATATAAGATATATAAGATGCTTTTTAAACACAATCTATCATCTGCTGTGATGCTACTACTAGTAGGTAACAGTACAGCACAAAACACACAATAAAACATGAAAATTGAAGCTATAATTTTACCCAATAACGGTCGTTAATTGCAATTATTCCTAAATCTGTTAAAATAGTTTCTAATTTCTGGAAGCATTTATGGCCTTGTTTTCGGTGCAAGGCATGGATGTCATGCAAAAAAAAAATCCATCAAGCAGACATCTAAAGCTAATAAGTGTTTAATTAAAACTCATTAAAGGGGAATTGACTCTTTAATCTTGTAGCTGAACTGTGTTGCTATGGAAACAAGATACCGATACCTATACCTTGCAGTAAAGTGTAACTCCTATTAAATAATTTATTTTCCTGGCAAAATGTAGCCTTTGAAGTATAGAAATGGAGGGAGAAACCTGTATTTGGATTGTGTAATACACCAGAGGTTCTACTCTGTGTGGAAAGCTTGTCTGCTTGATCATAAAACAAGCATTAACATCCTATTTCACGTTTTGAGAAAAAATCACTCTGACAAAACATTAAAATATGATTTTCAGCCTATTCGATTATGTTTCCTTGCTTGAGAAAATGCTGAGAATACAAACAACAACAATCTGAAACAGATGAGGCCATTTGTCTTAGCTCAAATGATTAAATAAAGGAATAAGCAACGCCACAGAGTAATCCATTGTGTAATAAATCTACAGTGACAGCTCAGTTGTAGCTATGAGTACAAAAACCACAAAGAAAAATAAAACGCACTGACATCCTTTTGTTCACTGAAATGGAAAAAAGAGAATGACAGATTTCATCGCTCCTTGCTTTTAGTCACTATTATAATGGAACCCACGTGCTACACACAAGCCCCTTAATTTAATTTAAATAAGAAAACAGAACAAATAGTAGTAACACAAAGAAGGATATTTTTAGATTATTCAGGCTGCCCTGACAGCTTTGAAATGCGATCCTCATTTTTGTGATTTTCTCCTGGCAGAAGCCGTTTAAACAACAATATATTTTTATATTGTCATTTTTATGTTATCACTAATTCCATAAAAGAATGACAGAAAGGAACTGACTGCACATTGAGCTCAGCCATGTAAACATTTTACGCAACATTATCAGCTGACATATTGCACAAGAAATGTCTGTAAGCGAATGAACAGATTGAGACATGCCTATTGTACTGTATGTACGGAAAAAAGCTTCAGCTACACGATCTAATAAAGTGACAGTGCAGGTTCATTTTTGTTCTTCAAGGATCAAATGTCCCAAATATACCCTGAAAGTACAGTAATGTTCTCTTGGGGTACAAATTAAGGTAATTTCCTGTTTGCTAACTATCCTGAATTCTTATTGGTGATGCAATTTCTGGGTTTTTCCAGCTAATAATCCTTCCTCCCTACCTAACTATTAACTCGGGGTTAATAATATTAATTAATTCTCCTTACCTCTCCGTAGGTGATGGTGTTGTTGTAAATGCGCATCTCGGGGTAGACGTGCTCCAGGTACCATCGGAAACTGCGACAGTGAAGCTTCTTTCTAAGGGCAACTCTCTCTGAAACATCGCCAAAGTCCACCCCGGGGTTCTGTCAAACCAAATTTAGAAAAAGACAAAAGAAACACAGGCCAGTTTAAACTGAGTCTCAGTCCCAAGCCCAATATGAAGTGGCTCCACCCAAATGCCAAGGGGTTCTGGCTTTGAAAAATTTAATAGGGTTTTAATAGAGGATCAAAAGAATAGTCATAGCAGACCGGTTGAAAAGGTATAAGGTCGAGACTCCCATCTGGTTCTGAATCTGCTCTGTATTAGTTGTGGCTGTGGCTGGTAGCTCTACAGATTAATACATAATTGACCAAGGCATCACACAGGGAGTGAAGGGTGTCAGTCAGTGGGACTACTATCTTATTGTTCCCTCTGATTAATTAGGCACCCACAGTCAGCCTGCACAAGATGGCAGAGAAGTGCTGTTCTCTGACTCACTGGGCTCATTGTAATCACTTATTTTACTCATCTTTTTGCTATTTTCTCCACTCCTAGCTACACCCACTGAGAGAGGCTAGGAAATGTGTCAAGAAAAATAAATTAATGACTTGGAAAGTGGGAAAACGTGAATTCCTTGCTGCTTCAAACGTCATTTCGAAGCCACATCAGTTACAGACGTGGCAGATGCGTGGCAGATGGGGAGAGGTGATATCCGCAAGTCGATCATTTATACGTCAGGCATTCCCAAAAAAAAAGTTTTCTTGCTCAAAGGTAAGATTTGGAGTTCCCAACTTCTACTTCTAGCTCCGAGAAGGAACATTTAATTGGTTGGAATGTCCTTAAAGATGGCGGACCTCGATCAATTTACAGGTCAGGAGCAAGGAAAACATAAAAGAAAATAATAATAAGCGATTTGAATAAGCCCTGTGTCTGCACAAGCTTCTCTACTGGAATGTGTAGCTAAAAGAAGAGTTGGCCTGCCATTAAATTCCGTCCAGTGGCCACCTGCTTGCTTGACCTCTTGGTTGAAAAGATGAACATGAAAAACACACACACTACCCGGGTACTCTACATAGGGGAGAAATATGGGAGAAAACCCTCAAGAAAACCACAGATCTTGTCTATGGGGGAGCCACCTCTTCCCTCGGGCCTTGTCATGAAAGGAGGATTCAGGATGATGAAGGGAAGGGAGGCCAGAAACAGCAGAAGGATGGCGAGCATGAAAGGGGTGGGGGGGCGGGGGGGGGAGAGGGGATGGGTGTGGAATGGAACCCACTGTCGGGCTGTCTGTGTTTGTTCTGGCAGGGGATCGCCATGGCGATGGTCTGGGACTCTCATTGTTCCTCCATTAGGCTTGGCGTTATGCTGGACAAATTTTAATCAGCTGTTTAATTATGAGCGCTCACGGTTCCAGTGGCACTGGGTGGAAGGCGTCCAACACTGATGCGGCGAATGCCTAATAACAAAAACGCTCTTCCAGTTTAACCTCCAAATGTGTCTGGATCTGCTTCATTAAGTGCTTCTCTGTCTACATCATTGAGCAGCTTTTCTTTTTTCCCAGCCTACTATACTCTTCAAATCCATACATATAGACATCGGAAAAATTGGCATGCTGGCAAAAGAAAGCGCTCAACCTGATCCGTGTCGACGTGGATGATATTTGAGGATTTCTGTTGGCTTGATTGTGCCTTGGAGAAAATTATCTCCAGAAATGAAGTGTGGCACCTTATGAATGCTACGGATATGAACGTTATGGATTTGATCATTTATTCCATAGAAATCTCACGAGGCCGTTCTCCATTTGGCAACATTGCTTACAATCACGGTCGGGGCTGAAGAATGAAACCATATCCTGTGAAAAGCCGTCTGTTAATAGTGGGCCAGCACAATCAGATTGCTTGCTCTGTAATCTGAACCGCCATAAGGCTGCTGCAATTATCCGCTGATATTTTCAGTGGGCGAGAGGTAAGCAGGTGCTGCTTCTGAGCTGGAATCATAGGCAATAACAAACACACGGAAGAAAAAAAAAACAGGAAAACAAAACAGTGTGTGTCCACAGCAGGCAGACACAAGGACGATAATGGGACACGATCACTGCCAGTTTCTGAATTACATGGGTAAAAAAAAAAATGCTAATGTTACAATGGGCATGTTTGTTAGCGGTTGTAGAAAACATTCATTCCCTGCTGTGTTTTTCCTGTGTTTTTCACAAGGTGCTTTGTTCAACACTTTTGCAATTTTGTAATAATGGATTCAGCTCACAGTGAAATGCATTTCATGCAGTCTATGTAAACGCTGCATCCTGTCTACACTCGCGAAGGCGTGTGAATTATTTAACCAAAAAAAACCGGATATCAATCAATAGTACTTCGAAAACCAGGATACACATGACAAAGACAGTGAGGTCACAGTTATTTGCAGTACAGTGCAGGAAAACTTGAGAGGGTCACCTTTATGAAGGTAAATTATTGCAATAAAGTTTCTGCCATATTTGTATGCAAAATCCCAGGTAATACCTGTTTATTATTTTCTGTGCGCGACAGGCTTTTTAGAAGCACTTTAAAGCAATTATACTTAATTTGATTTATGTGACAGCTGCAATGACTAAATAAAGCCTTCCCTCCATTTTAAGCGACCTTTCCGGCACTCGAAGGGAAACGTTCCCATTTAAACAGCACAAGGTCAGCCAGAGGTCAAGGGGGGATGGCAGCGCTTACTACTAGGGAGAGAGTGTGTAAAATAATATAATATAATATAATATAATATAATATAATATAATATAATATAATATAATATAGGGTGTGTAGTATAATAGAGGGTTTAGGTATGGTTAGCGAACTGGGCGTGTAACACAAAGGCTGCTGGTTTGATTCCCAGTTGGGGCTCTGTCCTTGCACCCTTCTGGAGGGTGCGTAACCGGAATTGTTCCTAGTACACCAGTTTGTAGAGAGATTCTTGAGACACCCTTCTGCCTGATTACGATTTGCCGTGCCCTTCTGTTCTGTTTGCCTTTCTTGTTTTGTTGGTTTTGACTTTTGCTACGTTCAGTGATTATTCTCCTGCCTGCTCCTTTTGTACTTTTGCTCATCTGATTTTTGGCTACGACCTCTGCTTGTGTTTTTTTGACTATTCTTCTGCATCTCGTTTTGGCACTGTCTGAATCTCTGATCCCCGGCTACGAACTCGGACTGTAATAAAGACAACGATTTTTGCTCATCCCTGTGGTTTGCATCTGGTTCCTTGATCGGTCGTAACAATATTAGCTTGCTTTTAGTTGCTGCTTAATTGACAAGTTACATTTTCTTCCCCCATTGGCAAATCTTGAAACCACATTGGCGGTATTTTTGTTTTACTTAGCTTAGAAAGATTAGTTAAATTATAAGACTAAAATACATGAGATTCTTATTTCGTTTTTGCAGTGTGTGAACGGCTAGTACTGAGCACGCTCCGTGAAGGGGGTAAAGAGGTGGACACTCACATTCATGGGGATGTTCCAGGCCATGTAGACGTGGGATTTGTACTCGTCCATCCAGACTTCCGCGGCTCGCAGGGCGTTCCTCTTGGCGTAGTAGTCGATGTCGTTGTTGTACGGCTTTTTCGTGCGCTCGATGTGGGCCACTCTGGCGCAGGGCAGCACCTCCATGCTTCCTCCGCACTGCCACACCTGGACAAACAAACACCTGTGTTACACTGTAGCCTTCAGCTCAACTCCACAGACACCTGTGTTATACCGTAGCCTTCAGCTCAATTCTACAGACACATGTGTTATACCGTAGGCCTCAGCTCAATTCTACAGACACCTGTGTCATACCATAGCCTTCAGCTCAATTCTACAGACACCTGTGTTATACCGTAGGCTTCGGCCCAATTCCACCAGCACCTGTTACCAAGACTTTGGCCCAGTTCTACAGAGAAACACCTGTGTCTCCTACAGCCAAATTCCACAAACAATTCCTGTGTTACAACCTTCAGTCCAATTCCACAAACTAATACCTGCATTAGCGCTTTCGGCCCAATTCCATAAACACCTGTGTTATAGAGTTCTTCCCAATTATATAGCCTCCGTCTCTGACAGATAAATTCCACTAAAGTTCCTACTGTAAAATCCAGCTATGCCAACTTCACCAGCTTGAAAATTGAGCTGGTCAAGATGGGGAAGAGCTGGTCAAACAGCATGGGCAGGCTGGTCATAACGTTGGTCTCGCTAAGTATGCGCTGGTCAACCAGCTAGTCTGGGCATGAGTTGGTCAGAACGGCTACCTGCTGTTTCAAAACCTAGCTTGAGCTGTTATTTTAAATTCAAAAAAACTTCTAATTCTAATTCTTATTCTAATTCTTCTAATTCTTATTCAGGAAACCAGTTTCTGGCCTCGTGCACAACCCATCCCTCCTCCCACTAGCTATCGCTTAGTTTAGCCTCCCAAGGCTCTCACAGTGAGTGTGGTGTGGACTGTCCTTATGCTGTACAGCTATTAATTATACCTCTATATTTACCCTCATGCTTCCCTCCTCTCTATGAGATATTTCCATCATTTTGTATCCTCCTTACATGACTCATGGCAAGTGTCCTTTCAGAAACACACTAAACAAATTAAGTACTGTACATTATCATTATTGCTATTTTTATTGTTATTCCGCCGCACAGCGAGAGATGAGAGGCTGTTTTGTGGAGCGGGCGTCTCCTGACGTGACCCTCAGCGGTGTGGCCCCGTGCTGCAGAAGAGGGTTTAGCGGAGGAAAGAGCCTTTGCTATTTTATGAGCTATTATTCTTTCTTTGTCCCCTTATCCCCCCCTCCCCCCAGCTGCTCAGCTCAGCAGCCCCTTTCAGGAGTTTCCAGCACAATAGGCCAGGGCGACACCCTGTCATGTTTAGTTTTATTGCTTTCCCGTCTGTAATGGGATGAGACGCAGTGTGAGCCCGGGCCAGTTCATCAGCATCGGTCCTCCTGCTGTCACCAGCCCCTTACGGAACCACAATACACAGTAATATGCAGTATACTGGAATAAATATATTATCTATACATCGCAACACTTATACTTATATCTTATGTCGCAACACTGCCAAATATACTAATTACTGTCACTTTAAGATATAGTATTATTACACTTCTGTGAAATATATTTGTAATTATATTTTCCTCATAGGTCCACATATTTATGATGTATTGCAGCGTATTCTCTGCCCGCCGTGAAGGCAGGCTGATGGACCGCATCGGTACTATACTCAAAGGTCAAAAGGCCGAGGGTTCGAGAGAGAAGTTGTGCGTCGAGTGAGCCGTTTCGCTAACTCATCACCGCCAGCCGAATCCTTCCCACAATGCCACCAGCCCTTTTATCCCGGGGCAGTAAAGTAGAGCGCGTCTATTTCTCTCTCTCTCTCTCTCTCTCTCTCTCCGAGGATCAGCAGCGACACACTCCGCATTACCGGCTCCGTGCGTCTGTGTAATTACAGCAGTCCCTCGCAAGCGCGCCGCTTTTCAGACGCCGGTTTGGTTTTCCATGATTAATGAATCGCATAGGCCGGCGTTCCGCCAGCCCGGCATCTTCCGCCGCAGTTATCCGCTCGCTGACGTGCGCTTAATTGGCTCAAATACGTATGCTAATTTTTTCCCTTCCTCTGGCACACGCACACCTTCAGGCCCAATTCCGCTGGCACAGACACACACACACACACCTTCAGGCCATCACTTTCCCCGTGTGACGGGGTGTGGAACCGGCTTTTTGGGAGAAAGGCCCCTGCTGCAGATTCAGGTAAGATGGGACCTCAGAACAGTACTACCGCACAAGCAGGGACCAAAACTGGGGAGACGGAATTATGCCCCCAGACCAAAATCGGCCCTGGTTCCTCCGATGGAAAAGGGGCTTTAGTTCCGCGAAACATTCCTGAGTTCCGGAAAAGGTTCCTGTGGTACAAAAGGGGCTACACTGTAAAAAACAAAAAAATTGTCAATCTCAACAAGTATTTTAGTCTTACATAGAATTAAGAATTAAACTTGTATTTCTATTACTTTTTGGCAAAATAATAAATAAAAAAAACTATATATATCCATCCATCCATTATCTTAACCCGCTTATCCTGATCAGGGTCGCAGGGGGGCTGGAGCCTATCCCAGCATACATTGGGTGAAAGGTAGGAATACACCCTGGACAGGTCGCCAGTCCATCGTAGGGCACACACACCATTCACTCACACACTCATACCCACGGGCAATTTATATGTATATCGCCAATGAGGTGAGACATATTTCAAGATGTGCCAATGGGGTTAGAAAATATTATCTACTTGCGATAGAACATTTGAAGTCTAAAGACTAAAACCCTTGTTCAGACTAAAACCCTGTCATGTGTTGTCCTCACCTTTCTAATTCATCTGGCCCATTTCTAGTGAGTCACATACAGTGCAATAATTTACCACAAAACGGACTGCACAGCCACTCTCCAAAAAATGTTACCTGACCATTAACACCTTCCTTTGCCCTCATTGTAGAGAGAACTCATTGAATACCTTCAGATAATGTAGCAGAGGTTGCAGTTCATATTTCATTTTAGCAACATTCCAAATCTCCAGTTATGTTATCTGGTGACTTCAAAAATACAGTAGTGTGCAAAAATCTGGGCACCCCTGGTCAAAAAGCCTTTTACAATTAATATCTAAGTGAACATGACACGTTTCTTCACATTTTAAAGCAAGATTACATTCTTTCTGGCAACTCTGCCATGAAGGGATTGTTTAAAGTAAGTTCTATTGTTGTCCTGTGAACAGAAAGACCTGTGTTTGCTAATCTTTTTTCCAGCTCTTTTGCAGTGATGTGTGGATTCTTCTGAGCATTTCTCACCAGCTCTCGGGCCATTCTATCTGAAATCTTTCTTGGTCTTCCAGACCTTGCCTTGACTTCAACTGTTCCATTTATCTTCCATTTTCTAATATTGCTGACGGTGGAAACAGGTAGTTTGAAACATTAAGATAGTTTTTGTAACCTTCTCCTTCTTAGTGGAAATGAACCATCTTCATTCTGAAATCCTTGGACAACTGTTTAGAGTAACAAAGAATAATCCAAAAGTGTTCCCAAATGTTTGCACAGGCCCATTTTCCTTGTTTTAAGAATTTATAAACAGTAAAAAATTAAAATTAAAATCAGTCTTGCTTTAAAATATATAGAAAGGTCTCGTGTTTAACTCTATTTTGAGTTCAGGTTGCTTTCCATCACATACAGATTCATTTATTAGTAGGTTATATTTCAAAAGCCCAAAAAAATAGACTTTACATTATAAAATCCCAACTGTGTCCCTCAACCTGTATCACCTCATTCTGCAGACGCAGATGAAAGATTCACATTTGCCACCTGCAACACAGTGTTTCACTATTGTTCAGACAGAATAAACAGTTCCCAATGATTATTTTTAGGTAGCGCCCCCCCCCCTCCTGTGGTTCTGGGATCAAGGTTTACCGAGCCTGTGAAACATACCTGTCACCACAGCTCGGAATGTGGTCAGGGAGTTGGCAACAGGGAGTTATTTAAGAGAGTCTCATGTCCCTTTGTGAAGGTGCATCAACCTTAGCCACCGACTGACAGTCATTGGGGACGGTTCTCATTTTAAACTGTCCATGCCATGAAGGCAGTGCTGGTGTCCTTCCCTAAGCTAGTGTCTCTTACCCTTGGGATGTCTGGTGAAACCTGGCTGACAGCGCGCTAACATTGCTATTGTCTGCCATCTGTACAGGTCAGATCTTTTTTAGAGAGGTGCTGTCATTGTGCTTTTTTATACAATGAAATGCGAGTAGAGGCATTCAGGTGGAGGCTTGCTTGTCTCCCTGAGGCTGCCACAAGGACAACAGTTAGAGGAAATTTTTTTATGACTTAATTATGTCACCCTTGATATTCTATTGTACATCAGTGGAAAGTCCAGAGGTCTGCATGTAAAAAAAGTCCTGCGGTGTGTTTCTTCCACCCAGGAAGAATTATGAAACCCATGAAGAATTGTGCTAGCAACTAGCAAATCCAGGTGACTGAAACATAGAAATGAGGAAGAACTTTTACCTTCTGATCCCCACCTCTGGTGTTCTTCAACTGTAACCATTGAAAGTCACAGCTAAATTACACATGGCCACAGTTTGGGTAGACTAGGCTAATACTTGTGTGACAACCACTGTAAAATTGTGGTTCAAAAATTTGATGCTCATCTGTAAGAAAATAAATGTCCTCCAGCCAAAAGAACTTGATATTGTGCCAGATCCCAAGGTCTAGAATGAAACCCCTTTCCATGTGCTGGAGTCTCACTCATTTGAAGTGCATACGGGTCAAAGGTAAAGCGATCCAAAATAAACAAAATGGCCTCTAATCACCAGAAGAACAGACTGCCAAAGAGCTTAAAGCACCAGAGCCTGTCTGCACTAGTTTCCAACACATTCGTCTTCCCTCTTCCTTTGTTACCATTTTAATAAATGACATGCTATAATTTTCACACATCATATAAAGAAAATGTCAGAACCTTCCGTAGTGTGTGGAGGAGTCCTGTTTTCCTTTTTTCCCCCGCTGCAGAGAACAGCAGAGAATTCCCGTTAGCCTCCGTGTTAACGTTGGAGCTTTGGAATCACAGGCGTGGAAATGCACTCGTTGTGCAGCGGTGACTCCGGGTCCCTGCCGATTCCGAATTTCAGAGAGAAACAAATAAAATGTCGTCGGCGAAGAACTGGGTGAAGAGTGGTCATACAGTAGTTTGAGGTGATGGATCAGACAAGCTTTCAGAAGAAAACTCAATTTGTTCATTTTGGGGCCAGGCAATTGAAACGTCTGCTTCAGTTAATCTTCCTGTTTCTCCAGCCCGACAGGTGCTGGTGGCTGCTTTGAAACGTCTCAGTTTTCACCGAAAATACACTCAATGCAACATGACTTGAACCTGTGGGGGCCAGACATGTTTTCTTTCAAATTAAAAAAGAAAAAAAAAGGCAGGATGACTTGAAGTGGCGAAAAGATCTTTCTGATTCTATGTGCTGTTTTCACATTTTAACACTTTTTTGCCTCCTTTGAACATACTTTATCTCACAATACAAGTAAATCAGTCGACTTGATTAGAGCATTGAAACAAGATTTTCAAGATAAAACTTATATTCACCTTTCTGTTACCACAATGGTTCGCTGTAAAACATAATTTGCAATTCAAGCTGCACCTTGTGTCAAATCCAAGAAAAATCAATTTGGAATGCAGCCAAATATGCCCGTGAATACTGATTCTCCATCATGAAAAATCTTCCGCAGTCATTTTCTGTGCGGCGCGAGAGCGGTGTAATTGGCGTGATGAATGGCCCGGTGGATTTCACTTAACCAGGAGACAGATGAACCGGAGATCTGACTCATTTGGCGCAATGGAAAACACATTTTTTTTTGTTACCGGGACAGGAAGTTGAATGTGGAAGTGGTCCCAGCGGGACGTTCCACGCGCTGGGTGTGTACGCGTTTCACTGAGTGCACGCGCGCGCATGACTCACTGAGTTCCCAGCTGCACAGCGATGCATGTGTTGTATACATTTGCGTGCGTAATTGAATTATTGCACTGACGCTAGTCCCCTTCCCTCCATGACAGCCCATCCGTGGCTGTCCCTGGCTGGGGCGGCCTGTAGCCTAGTGGTTAAGGTACATGACTTGGACCCGGAGGGTTGCCCTGGTGTAACCGCGATAAGATCCGCACAGCTGTCGGGCCCTTGAGCAAGGCCCTAAACCCCATATTTCTCCGGTGGGGATTGTCCCGTTTAGTCTAATCAACTGTAAGTCACTTTGGATAAAAGCGCCAGAAAAATAATTGTAATGTAATGTACTCTAATGTCCCTTTCTCCTGCCGAGTCACGTGGTCTACTTCAGAACCTGACTGAGGAGGTGTCCCTCAGAGGAAGTCTTATCCACTTAAATTTTTCAATGATCCACAGAATGATCCGGTCGAAAAAGTAAAAGCGGTCTTCTCGGGAGCTCGTGTTCCTTTTCTCTTCCCCCTAAAGTTTGTCATTCCCTTACGGTGTGTTCATTGATACGGTTTGTCAGCTAAGGGCTACGCATCCTGCACTTGCCGATTGGTGATAATATCGCCTCAAACCACTCAGGGACAACGTTCCCTGATGCAATATAGGGTGGTTGTATTCTCAATTAACGCTAAATGGAAAAGAGTATTTATTTCACCCAGTTTCAGAAACAATCACACAGCTCTTTAACTGTATAAGCAAGAAAGATGGCAAAGCCCCCTTACTGCCCATACCTGCGGTCTCAGACTTGAGCTTTTAATGAAACATAGTCCTGTGCAGCAAATTCAAAGGCCAATGCAATAAGTACAGCATTACAATTCATCTGTATTCATCCGTGTATATTCACTATGATGTTTATTATCGGGTATTGTTTCCCCTACAAAAGATGCCAGTGTGGTTCTTTTGTTTCATTTCATTCAAAAATGTAAAATATTGACAACTATTGCAGGAGTATTGTGACAGTGCTACCCAGAGGATGAACTGGCTGGAGCCTCCCAGCGTCCAGCATTGACTTTTGGAGGTGTGGGATTCCTAATACCGCATGTAAATTAAAGATCAATATCTTTAGATGGCCGCTTGCAGGGGGCTCCACGGAGAGGCCGTTTAATCATCGTTAAGTTGGAGCAGTCGTGTGATCGATGACATTTTTTGATGTTCTCCGGACAAGGTCGCCTCCGGAATAAAGAGGCGTAGCGCAGTGGTTTCTCGCGATCTCAGGTTATCAGCCCAGGAACTGTTCCATCCATCGTGGTTCTCGAGCGCAGGTTATCGGGGCAGGAACTGTTCCGGCCCGTGGCGGTTTTCAATTGCAGTTCTCAATCAGGGCCGGAACCGTTCTCCGTGCGCGGGCGTACGTGACTCACGCTGCATGGCGTGGTGAAGCGTGAAGAGTGGCAGCCATTTCAGGTGCAGACGGGGAAGAACGCCCCTGAGGACTAATACAGCACTCTGTTCTAAATATAGAGGCTGTAATTATCCCCCTCTCTCTCTCTCTGAAGCACCTCTCTCCCTCTCCTCCAGACTCCTCAAACTGCTGTGGCCCAGCAAGACTTTATTCTGTTGTCTGCATTTTTCGGGTGCCATTACGGCTGCTTTTCAACTCTCTCTCTCGCTCTCTGTCTCTCTCTCGCTCTCTCCCCATCTCTCTCTCTCTCTCTTATTATTTTTAATTTTTAAAAAAAATTTTTCATTCTAAGTAATGAATTGACGATTATGTTTCAATAAAGGAGCCTCAAAATCAAGTATCTCTCTCACATTCACTCATTCTCCCATTCTTTCACTCTCAGACACACTCACTCTCTTACACACGCTCTTATACATTCTCTCTTTCTCACAAATGCACACATGCACACACAGTCACTTTCAATCTTCAATATGTATTTGAAGGTGCTTTATTGGCACATTATGTAAATTTAAGCATAAATAAAATGTTAATTCTTTTTAAGAGCAATAAGCACTGGGCTAAGGTTGCCCTGCATAGTTTTGTGTGATTGGTGTGATTGTGTGGAAACGGTATACAGTACATTTATAGTATATAATTACAGCATACATTCACCATTGATCTGTCTGTGAAATATTGTACAGTTTATAGGGACACCTGGATCATATTATAATTTTCGAGTCATTAGCTAACCAACCTACAACACAACACAAGGTGTCCGCCTCCCAAGACTAGACAGAAAATTCAATTCCGACACTTTGACTTACATGTGGGTGTATGTTTCAGGAACAAGTCCTTTAAATCAGTGATCAATAAGAAATGTCAATGATCAGTATGAAATATGAACTTTCATATTTTTGGCATTTTGTATTGTATGCATACTATATGATGGTGCATATACCATATAGACAGAAGAAGTCAGGAAACATGCACACACACACACACACACACACACAAATCTTTCATGACAAATACCCTCCTGTGATATAAACACAGACATCTCCATTTAGCGCTGGGATGGTGCACCCCTCACACGCCCGCCCATATCCCCCACCCCTCCCTTTCCTGTCACACGGGTTTCTAATGTCAGAACAGATGAAGTGTGGAATCCGCAGCAACAACAACAGCCTGTTCCCCAGTGGGACGTCATTGGCAGGACTGCCCCTTTGGGAAAAGAGCCAGGAGATCTGTTCTTGCAGGGGGTGAAAGCCTTCATGGGAATGTTACATGCTACAGCCCATAGATACATTAGCCTAAATCAGTGGTCCTCACTCCTGGTCTTGGAGAGCCGCAGGGTGTACTGGGGTCCTCATGAGTGTACGGGGCTTGCAGCCATATAAGTGTACAGGGCTTGCAGTCAGGAGGTTGCAGGTTTAATTCCCATGTAGGGCACTGCTGTACTCTTGAGCACTGTACCCAATTCAAAATTCCTTCAGTAAATATCCAGCGGTATAAATAGATGAAATGCACAAAAAAAAGATGCAGCATTGTGCAGAAACCAAAACACAACTCGATTTCAACAAGTGTTTCACACATATTTCGACTTCAAATCTTACAAATTCAATATTTTCTCCAAAATAGGATTTTAGGTCTCATTACAAGACTGAAACACTTGTTAAGACAGACTGATTTGCAGCATAAACTGTTGAAGTTGCTACAGATATGTTAATCTGTGAAATGCCAAAATGTTCTGTAAATGTACTGGATGTAGTATGGCTCTTAAAGCATGTTTCTTTTTTTGTTTAATTCCATCTAGTATTTGCCTTCACTGAAACAGTCATTACTTGTTGTGAGCTCTCTTGGTAAAGCTGTTTACCTGTTCTTGGGAATGGTATTTTTTAGCAGTTCTTTAGACTGGCCAAAATAATCCAATCCATGCGCCATGCTGCTGTCAGTTTCTGATAAAGGCATTTCAGATTTTTTATCTTTAGGGTACATGGCCTGAAGTGGACTGAATAATGTCCAAAATTACAGATGTACTTCAAAGCATTTTGCACATCTCAATATAACTCAATCTACTGTTTCAGTTGCATATGCATGATGGGCATTGGAACCAATTTGGCATTCAGTGGGTCTCCTGGCGACCAGTTACCAAGGTAACAACCAGGCAAAGAGTCATCAAAGCTTGTCTCCTATTGGATAAGAACTATTTCACCTGCACCTGCAAATGCTCTCCCACTTACATTTTTCAAGCTTTGTTTGCTACATAAGAGCCGTATAAATTTAAATACAGACAGCTCATAAAACATTACTCTTAATGTTCATTATCCAACCTTATTTAGTTGCAACTCTGGTGGTATATACCTGTGGCTCTCCACACAACAGTGACCCCTTCTGGTCAATCGGGAAGGCACACTCCACCGCCCATCTGCACATGACGTGTTCAGAGGGGTATTTCACAAAGCAGAATTACTGAGTTAGCTGGATAACTGCACTGAGTGAAACCTGGAATGTGAATCAAGGATTGAACTAAGAAGAACTGTTCTGTGTTATCCGGCTTTGTGAAATACCCCCCAGCTCAGCAGCTGCACTGCAGAAGGAACGTTAAGATCAGCTCCATGTCACGTTTTTCAGAGGGCGTGCGACTATAAGTGCTCTCACACTGGGAGAGGTAGTAGCAATTAACATGAATACACTTTGGCCAGACAAATACAACTGGAAAAAGTTATTAAATTTGGCCCTTTTTGGGCCTCTGTGAGCTCACGCAGGGTTAAATTTGGCACTTTTTGGGGATCTGTGAGCTCACGCAGGGTTAAATTTGGCTCTTTTTCGGGCTGCAGTGAGCTCACACAGTGTTAAATTGGGCCCTTTTGGGGATCTGTGAGCTCACACAGGGTTAAATTGGGCCCTTTTTGGGGATCTGTGAGCTCACACAGGGTTAAATTGGGCCCTTTTTGGGGATCTGTGAGCTCACACAGGGTTAAATTTGGCACTTTTTCGGGCTGTTATGGGGCACTGTGAGCTCGCACAGGGGAGGCTGGAGGACCTGGCAGGTGGAGGCAGGTGGAGCTCGATGGACCAATGGCGTGGCTGCGGGTCTGGTTCCCAGATGTCTGAGCATGCTGTCGCTTCTCCTACCTTCTGAGGTCTCCGCCAGAACATTAGCAAAACAAATCAGACCAAATTAGTCCCTTCCCCTGGACACAGAAGGCATAACGGCGACACGAGGACCGCACTGCTGCCAGGCGGAAAAGCACGTCCGCGACACGCAGTAAACGCACGCAGACGATCCGCATTCTCCACATGCAGGCTTTACAAGCCCGCTGAAAAACACAACTTCCTCTCAGCAATATTTGTGTTTTTATGATTGCGAACATTATTGTTCTCCATTAGCTTTGAGAACTGGATCACGGCTGTACCGCTAAACAGGAGCGTAGCCAGGAATTCTAGCCACCCTGAAAGAATAGTTAAAGAAAGAAACTATGTTATTTTTCCGGGCGACATTGGCGGCAAGCGCAGTTGTCTGGCAGTCGGAGGGTTGCCGGTTCGATCCCACGCCCATGCTGTTCTGAAGTGTCCCTGAGCAAGACACCTAACCCACAATTGCTCCTGACGAGCTGTTTGGTGCCTTGCATGGCAGTCAATTGCCGTTGGTGAGTGAGTGTGTGTATGAATGGGTGAACAAGAAGCATCAATTGCCAACCATTTACCATTTGTGGACCCTCTCCAGCTGTACGCAAAGTGTAAAGTGAAAAATATTCACATTACACCCCACAAGTGAAGGCCCCGCCACTGACTAAACACACAGGCTACACACAGACTACTACTACTAGCAGCAATCTCACACTGGATTCCTGGAGGGCTGCTGTGTTTGCTGGATTTTCATGCGTTCCTACACTTAAATGCTTAATTAAAGCCATTGATTGGCTAAAGACTCAGCACACCTTGTTTCCAAGGCCTACATTGATTGGACTGAAAGGAAATGACAGCTGAGGGAGGCTGTGGCCCTCCAGGCCTGGAGTTTGAGACTGCTGGTGTAGTGCAATCAATCACCAAAAACGCTGAATTATTCATCACTGTGCTCCTGTTGACTTTGTTAATGAATTTACCTGCTGTGTATGAAAATCTAAATTCAACAAGCTGCATTAACATAAATCAAAACTTTTAAACAGGCTATTGAGCAATTGACAGTATTACAACATTATATACATTCTCACAATTAAACAACATTAAGTGTAATTGTGATATTTGAATTTAGTATAGTAATATGATAGTGACATTTTATATATCAAAATATTATTTTTACTGCTTTGGACTGTACATACAATTCCAATCTTAGTTTAAACAAAATATAAGTGTAATAAACGGATTATGATTCATTTTTTACATATGATTACTTTAAAAGGACTGAATATCCCAGACATATCAGCTACAGAAATAGGTATGCTTATTTTCTGTCAGCAATTTATTGAAATTTCACGGCTTCTCCGAGAAAAATCTGGAAGCCTTTTTAAGCGCATGTTCAAGGACAAAAATACATTTCAAAGACTCTAATTCAAAGATTGTCTATTGCGTATCGATTGAACAGCCCTTTGTTTATTACACTTGTGAAAACAGGCACACAAAAAATCTCTGCACACCAAAAGGCAGCTTCATTTGTCATTTAATTTCCAGAGGAGGAAGTATGAAAACGATAGAGACCTTCAGAAGAAGGAGTATACTTGCTAAATATCAGCCATGGCAGCATTTATCCTGGTTATTTTTCATTGGCGAGTTATTGTTTATAAGGACATTACATTACAGTACCAGTCCAAAGTCCTCGGGGTTCTACAATTAAATGCAGCCTTTAAATCTTTTGTGCTTTTAAATGACTGCTTTTATTATCGTTGTTTCTATGTCTGCTTTCAGCATTATTTTGTCCTCTCTGTACCCTTTGTTTTATTTCTCGACTGTGCAGAATGTTTATATTCAGTTAACAAATCTCATTTATGCTTTTCTATGAGAAATTTACCTCCAGTCGATACATACCTGGCTGGCAGGAAGAGGAATATGCACAAGCTGAATCAGCACTTAAAGAGTACATTTAAAAAGTTTATAATAAGATATCAAATTTAGGCATAGATGCTCATATACCTGTAAGTAGCATTACCCCATGGCTGGCATATGTGAATCTGCTGCACTTTATAAATGACCAAGCAACGACCTCCCCAGGCAATGTGCAAATACTGAGTTAAATATTTTAATTAATTGGTTGCTGACACTTTTATCGAAAGTGACTTACAGTTGATTAGACTAATCAGGGGACAATTCCCCTCTGGAACAATGCGGGGTTAAGCTGCATTGGGCGTTGCTTGAGGGCCTGTGCTGTGCAGATCTTATTCTGGTCCCAGTCATATACTGCACCTTAGCAAGGAACTGTTCCTGCCCAACCACTGTTTCAAAAAAACATATTTATTACTTTTTAACCAGAAGTTAATTGAAGTTCTCCAAAAATATGTGTAAATTAAAGTGCTTGAGAGGCAATCAAGGCACCACTCACAGCTTGAATTCATATTTCTCCTTATCTGTTCATAATAGCCTGCTCCTTGAGGCGGCTGTGCTTTCCATCCAGAATGCTTTGGCATTTTTAGGACCTTAAATGTTCTTAGCTTGACCTTAAAATTGATTCCATCTTAAAAGTCCATCTATCTATCCATCCATTTTCTAACCTGTTTATTCCTGGTCAGGGTCATGGGGGAGGGCTGGAGCCTATCCCAACATGCATTGGTGGAGATGCTGGGTACACACACACCATTCACTCGCACACTCATACCTACACACACACACACCATTCACTCGCACACTCATACCTACACACACACACACACACACACACACCATTCACTCACACACACACACACACACACCATTCATTACATTACATTATTGGCATTTGGCAGACACTCTTATCCAGAGCAACGTACAGTTGATTAGACTAAGCAGGAGACAATTCTCCCCTGGAGCGCAATGCAGGGTTAAGGGCCTTGCTCAAGGGCCCAACAGCTGTGCGGATCTTATTGTGGCTACACCGGGATTAGAACCACCAGCCTTGTGTGTCCCAGTCATTTACCTCAACCACAACGCTACAGGCCGCCCATTCAGTCACACACTCATACCCACAAACACACACACACACACACACACACACACACACACACTATTCACTCGCAAACTCATACCTACACACACACACATACCCACAAACACACACACACACCATTCACTCGCAAACTCATACCTACACACACACACACACACACACCATTCACTCACACACTCACACATACACACACACGCCATTCACTCACACACTCATACCTACAGGTAATTTAAACCCACGCGAACACGGGAAGAACGTGCCACACAGAAAGGCCCCAGCCGGGATTCAAACTCAAGCCCTTCATCCTAGCCACTGCACCACTGTGCCACCCATGGATTTAAGTGTTTTTAAAATATATATATCTATTAAAAAATGATTGAATCTGATTGAATCTGTGACATAGCCAACAGGTTACATGCTAAACATGAGGTCCAGTTTGTCTGGTAGGAAAAGTGTGAAAAATCTGTGCGGTGTGGGTGGGTGAGTTTGAATAAAAAGCACAAAGGCAATTTCTAGAGAATCTCTATTCTCTCAGAAGAAAGGGTTCCAACAGGCACCGTTGTGCCTCCACAGGGGAACCCTATCTAGTTCATGGGTTCTTTGTTGGTACAAGATGGTTCAATCTGGGAGCTTTTCACACCTACGTATCTTAGGTTTGAAATGGCCAAATAACGCTTTCAAAACCCATTTTTCTAAGAGTGTACAGCTGTCCTACAAGCGCTGACTGTGAACAAAGCCAAGCCTTGCCTCGCTTCTGCTCTTACCAGATAAAATCATAGCCTGTTACACTTAATGAGTCCGCACTGGGAAAATTAAGATACAGAAATGGATGATGACCTGTCAATCAGCCTTATCTCCACTGCATGCTAACCATGTCATTAAAAACAGCTAATTATCCCCGCTTGGGCCTTATCTGTGAGGATCATGTGTCATCTTTTCTGTTTGTTAAATTACATTATTTTTCTGCTTTGTTGACTCTGTTGCCCTGGGTGATTTCATATTTATCTGTCTGTAAAGGTAGATATTTGGGACCCTTCGGGAAGTGATGGGTGTTTTAGTACCTTACACAAGGGTCCAAAAGGGGTGACACACCTGGGAACTCCAATTCAGACATGGCTCAAATATGTATGTAATTGTTTTGGATGCCAATACTTTTCTATGCTTTACTGAGCTTGTCTGGTGTATTGAAACCTGTGAGATAATCTCAAAGAGTGCACAACCCTACCTTCTGGTCCTCCTGGTTGGCTCAATTGCACCAGGCAAGATCAATTGAGCATGGAAAAGTATTTGAATCCAAAAAAATCTGGTATTTGACCCAAGCCTGCCTCAATTAGAAGCCCCGGTCTTGAGGATCATTCGAAGGTGCACTCACTGTACACCATCTTCAAGTACTGCCACTTGTGGTGATGCAAAAGAGTGTTTGTGTCACCAAGAGTGTTCATTTAATTGAAGTGGTTTATTTATCCTCCTAAGAAATCAATAAAAAGACACTAAAGGATCATGGTGGATTAAGTACGTTAAAATGAATTATCCTCCTTAACCAGACCCAGGTCAGAGATAGCCAGAGTTTTCCCACAAGCACACATGATAGATTCTTTGTACATGTGTGCACGAATCTGAAACAGCCTCTTATTTCTTTACAAATCAAGTCTAGCATCTGCTATGCTGTTGAACACAACATGCAAAGTGACTCAAACAATGGGTTTTAATTCAATTAATTTAATCACAAGGTGATGGGTGGAATAGACAACAATCATGTGAACATAATGGGCAGCTATGATATTGTATGTTGTTATTAGCCCCCTGGACAAAGGTCACGGATTGAAAGATCATATGGAGCTCATTACATTCTGCTAGTTCAGCTTCATAGATTAAACTACATTTCATTACATTACAGTTGATTAGACTAAGCAGGGGCCAATCCCCCCTGGAATAGTGAGGGGTTAAGGGCCTTGCTCAAGGACTCAGCAGCTGCACTGATCTTATCATGGCGACAATGAGGCTTGAACCACCAACCTTCCAGGTCCCAGTCATGCACCTCAGCCACTTAGCTGCCCCTATAGCCAAAACTAGATTTTCTTCCTCTGATTTTTCTATCAGATGTCCTCAAATGAAACACTATCAAGCTGAATGTATTAAGCTCATTTCCTGGCTCCTAGTCCTGGCAGATGGGAGCTTTCCCTCTTTCCCCATGTTTTATTCCATGTCTTGGCGCGTTTAAGCATCTGAACGGGTCAGCGTTAGGCTTCCAACATCCACGGCTCACCGGCCCTCTCCAGCTGACTGCCGAGGAGAGCGAACACAAACGACGCTGTCTGATTCAAACTGCTACGCCAGCCCATCGGATCGAGGAAATAATTTTCACAGCCCATTCTCCGCAGTGAGTGGGTCCTTTGACTCGGATTTCTCATTTCACTTCTTTCACAATCGGGTTTTGTTGGCCTCTCATTACTCAGCCCCGACACTCACATCAAGTGGTGGATGCAAAGAGCCACAAACTAAATATCAAATATGAAAACTAGAAATGAAGTCGGGTGAATGTATTGAAAATGCTTTTTTCTTGTGTGTGTGGTGTGTGGTGGCTGTTTTTGGGCCACTCAGCGAAACGACCCGGCTCTATTTTTCGGTTGAATCCCGTAAGCGGTGTTCGTTCACGTGCGTGCGGAAGGGCCTCTCTGCCGGCGTTCCGATAAAAGCGCGGGTCATTTCGCACCGAATGGAAGCGCGTCCGTGTGAAGGAGACCGTGAATAACGCAGGGGAGCATCTATAAAATCCGCTTGTCAAAGCTCTCATCTCCACCGTCAAGCGAAACATTACGGGGCCGCTTGCGTGCGCTCCTGCCCAGGCTCGGCGGAGAGATCGTGACGCTTTTCCGATTACGCTGTGAAACATCATCATTCGCCTCATCAGATCGGCGCGGAGGCCAGCGTAATGGATAACGGCAGGAAGACCCCACCCTGCTCCGCCACCCTTTTAGTGAAGCCCTCCTTCTCTTTCTCCGGCTGTCTCTTTAGAGCGCGGAGCTGAAGAAATGCAGTGCTTTTAATTACCGGTTCAGCTTAATGGCACCCTGTCTCTCCCACTACACCCCCCCCCCCCTCCATCCACTACAGTGAAGCTGCTCTCTGAATCGCTGTCGTTATGGATTACACACTCCTCTCCTCTCCTCCGCTCTGCTCAATCACTCCACCGCTTCCATTATCAAACAATAGCGCCGGCAGCACCGCCAATGCAACCATCGGCAACGGTCGCCATGACGACGGCTAACAAGACGGCACAGTAATAACTCTGCCAATTATTAGCCAAGGTCCCGGGTTTCTGAAAATTATTCGGAAACCGATAATTACCTCCTGGATCCTGCTTTACACAACAGGCTCTGTTGGAGGCTGACTGCTCTCTTGGTGGATGACAAGTTTTTTAACCCTGGTATGAAATCAAGGTAAAAACCAAAATGTCACTTACTGTAACTGTTTGTTTGGCCTACTCTCTATGGAATAGCAGCTTCCCTTTCCTGCAAGCCACCTAAAAGCTTCCTTTGTGAAAAACTGTCCTTGGGAGAGAGCACAGTGCTTTAATCTGTATTGAAATTACGCATGAATGTTAGGCTACTGACCAAAAAGCTTTCAACAATCTCCCAGGTTTGGGGGCAGTTGTCAAGCAAGTCAAGGAGAGTTCTGGAAAGTAACCCTGCACTTAGCACATTTCAAACTTGCTTTTCTTTGACAGCCTGATAGAGACATGGTCTGGCTTTTTATGTGATATGATTCCACATGGTTGAGAACAATCCCTCTGAATGTCAGACAGAAAGTGGTTGTTCCGTGTTTGTCCTATTACCGTTTAACAGTAGGCTATCTAATGTAGCGTGCCGCTATATCCCCTGCGTCCCCATTAACTAAAGGCTAAACATCCGCAAACACATGAAACACAAATTGAAATTTTTAGGCAAACCATTAAACAACATGATTTTTTTGTACGGTTGCTAAGCACAATGAACCTGACAACAGAAATAATAAATCCACTGCATTTATTGTATAGAATTGCACAAAATGTCTGCTTCAATCCAAACACACATTTCATTTAAAGAAATGGCAGAAGCTTTAATTGCTACAATTTAATTCATGTATTTGAAATCCACCAAAGCCAAAGCTGGACGTTAATTCAGCACTACGTCCGGTCCCATATTTCAGTTTGCTTTTCAATCCTGCGAACAGCTTGCTTGTTGTTCTGTCTGCGAGACTGTCCATCTCTCTCCACTCACACTCACCCCGCCCCGCTCGGCAGCGTTAGGAGTGAATAATACCGTAATGAACCACGGAGTAAATACCTCTCAGTCCATTAAGCAGAGACATTGATCTGAGCTTTCTAAATAATTCATGTATTGAGAAAGAGAAAGACAAATGCATGATCAATCCTGAATGCCCCCCGCCCCCTGACCTCACTGTTACATTTGTGTTCAACATACTTATTTACAGATGTACAGTACATCACTCATACCCTCTCCTTACAGAAGCCCTGTGTATCATCAATACCAACAACACCAACAATAATAATCATCATCATCCTAATCATAATCATAATCATAATAAATAATATTTAATAACTGATAATTGGAGAATGGAACTCATTCAGAATAGGATCAATAAAGAGCAATTTCTATTTAAACTGACCCCCCCCCCCCCCCCCACTCCATTATCTGTCCACCAAGATACGATCTGCAGCTAGAAAAGTTGGCCTCATTCATGAAGGTATTTTCACATTCAGAAAAACCCTGTCGTAACAAGCGTTTTAGTCTTGTAATTAGACTTTAGATAAATGTTTTTCTCTCAAGTAGAAAATATTGTTTTCAGTTACTGTTTGCTTGACAAGTGACATTTTCTTAGCGCACTGGCAAATCCTGAAATTAATCTGAAATGAAAACTCTCATTGCACTATATTTGTCGTGTATAGCAAAAAAGTAAAAGAAATAAGATGTTAAGAATTCTCAACGTACGACTAAAATACTTGTTGAGAACGAGTAATTTTTTGGTTTTTGTGGTGTGATGCAGGTGTGGAGAATGGGCCTGTCTGTTTTCAGTGGGGTCCGTGTGGCTCACGTGCCGTTCTGGAGGGACAGAGGAGAGGTCCCTCCAAGGTGAGGACGGTCAGTGGTTAGGCTTAATATGTACCTGTAATAACTTAATGGTCTCCTTCCTGAAGGTGTCTCATGGTAGGGATGGTAGGGGTCATGTCGGACGTTGTTGCATTTCCTCTATAGCAGACTGTATCAGAAGCTTCGATATCCGTCTCAAATCTTGTAACTTCAAATTACCGAACTGCAAAAGTGTTGTCCTTCACACCCATTCTCTCAGCATTTTTTTCACCAATACAAAATTATGTGGTTGATTATTACATCCAAAGCACATGCCCAGTAACAATTTGCATGTCATCAATCCATCTCGCAGTATACCCATTGCCTCTATACGGGGAGCAGTGTGGCAATACGTTAGGTGGGTTACTGTGTAAATGACATTCAGGAGGTGATGTCCCCATTAAAATAATGAGTCATTTTCACAGCTTAAACCAGGCTCCGCATTCAAAGCGGTTCATTTGGGCATTTGGACAGTGTGTTTGCAAACACGTCCGCATGAGTCTGGCGCGTTAGGGGCATTTGCTTAGTGTCACCGGCTGTGTTGCCATTAACACCATTAAATTTCACCCGTGAGTGTTCGGTTCGCAAGGAAACGTGTGACAAGCTCAACGTTAACAGATGTAATTGGGGCTCAAATCTGCGAACTTCATCATTGTGCGACTGTAGAGAGGATCAAAGCAGTTATTTGCAGCTAGTTGAAAATTTGAGAGCCGAGGAGAATTAAGCAGCATACAAACCATTAAAATTCCCATAAACCTGAAGACTATTAGCTACTACAGTATCACTGAAAGCTAATATAAAGTTTTTGTTGCACTATTTTCCATTTCACATATGAGGGCTGATACCAAAGGATATTATCTGCAACTTGCATTCGCCGTATCTCCAAATTTCCATACTCCACTGACAATTTCATCAAGGTCTGCTGCTTCTCCACATAAACTTGGTTTTGCCAGTGGATAATAAGCACTTGAGTACGTGTTCCCATGTAGACTCACGAGAATCATATTTTTCAGCTCCTAAATATACTTTGGCCATCGTCCAGTCGAACTACAGCGGACTTTGTTCTCAGCTTCGAATAACAAATTTACCCAAGTTCTATCTTTTGTTTTACTTTTCATGCACAAACCAATGGGTTCACTGAACACTGATCCCTGAAAGCAAGGAAAAATTTAACATCTGCTCAAAAGTTGTTACCCAAAGTTAAGAATAAACCAGACTAGAAGAAGAAAGCACACTAGAAGAAAATGTTCTTTGGTGTATTTTGTTCACCTTAATTAGATTTAAACCTCCTGCCAATTTTAAAGCTGAAATCCCTGGTGGGGGAAGTCCACTCTCTTTTCTGTTCTCTGTGGTCAGGAAGATTTCGACAGAGGTTAATTGACCCTCATCCCATATTCACAGCTCGTGTTGGCGCCTTTGAAATCGTAATTAAGCCGATGATCCCAGAACTGTTGCGCTTTCGCATGTTCCCCCAAGATGAAAAAGGAAAGCACACCTGTTAGCGTGGGAGCGGGGGAAAAAACATTGCTGATTCCTGTGATTATAGCCCCCTGATTTTGTAAAATACATCCACAGCGGAAGATTTGATGAGACAGCGGTCAGGCGTCAGCCAGCCGATGTACTGGACCAGTACTGGAAGCATGCTAGTTGAGGTCAGACCTGGGTCAAATACATAATTGCTCTGGATTCAAATACCTTTCTATGCTTTACTGAGCTTGTCAGGTGTATTAGTGTATGAAAAACCATGACTTCTGGTCCTCTTATTCTATTGCACCAGGCAAGAGTAATCAAGCACAGAAAAGTATTTGAGTCCAAAGCAATTACGTATTTTCCCAGGTCCTGGACGGTGTCTAGTCATGGTGAGCGTGTATTGTACCTACCTCATAGGAGGGGCTACGGGAGTCAAAGGTTCAGCTATTTCTGAATTTATATGTCATGACCGCTATGTTTCAAAGTTTACGGAATTTATAGATGATACATAATACATAATTTATGATTTGTCGTAATCAGTGTAATAACGTATCTTCCCTTCCGTTTCAGTAGACGAGCACACTGCTAAACACTGTGTACTGCTCTGATGCTCAATGTTAATTAGCAAAGGGCTGCAATGTGCTCTCAGAGTAAAACTGACTTGGTTTACCACTAACGATTTTACTATGCGCGACACACACACATTTTCACTGCAGTAGTGCTGGAATCTTCCCTGTAGCATCACTACCAGGCTACCTCAAAGTCAGCATTACACAGAACACATTACCATCGGCCCTACTGTCCATCGGCCCGTTTGATCGTGTAATTTAATTTCGTACAGATGCAGTTGTCAATAGGACACAAATGCAAACAAATGGAGTTGTCTCGCAGGCAAAAGAGAATGCACTGCACTAAGAAACACTATTCCTGTGGGGAAAAACTCCTGGTTTAAAGAGTAATCTGGCACTGAATGGTTTAATATGCTGGTTTAACAGAAAATCACTAACAAATGCATGTATATGGCATGTGAAATTGAAGAGCGTAATAGAAAATGCTTATTCTACTGATGTAGTTAAATATTTAAGCCTTTCTTCGACGCATTTAAGGTCATTTACTGTATTGCTTACAAAGTCTAGCTTATTGAATTACATTTTTCTGGTGCTGGTATGCCTGACAGCCCTGCTTTCCTCAACATATGAGCTCATTTTGAGTCTGGGGTTCATTCCGATATGGAATTGATTTCAGTGAATGAGTTGTCAGGTCAAGAATGAAAAATCGATACGTAGGTATGAATTGGATAACTGCTAAGTATGAACTTGCATGAATGTCGAGACCAAGAGGACACTATGTGATGAGATTAAATATTTAGCAGAGTTAAACATGGCAGTTAAGATGCATAAAAGCTTTAACATTTATGCATACATTTCCTTTGATTTGAATATATGATAAACAAACAAAAATATGTAATGCCATAAACATTACATTAAAATATATAGTTCAGAGCAAAGCACAGCATGGAATTATGAATATTTAAATTCTCTATCTACATTCTGTTTACATTGATTCATTTCATAATATGCTTAGCTTAGAGTCATGTTACAGAGCCAGACCACAAAAACAATGTACTGTAAGTGTTTTGGTCTTTTACCATCTGTGGACACAGTAATATGAGGCTGCGGCATGCGTACTGATTCTTATTGCGACAAAGAACCTGAGGTCACCAAAGGTCACAATGGATTGAGTGTGATCTATGTGATCTATGTAAAATAAATTTGGTCTGAAATTGGCATCCTCATAACAACTTTTCCAAATGGATTTTTTTGTTCTGGTCTTCTTCACCCTTGTGAACTGAACAAGCATACTTACTGCTATAACTCTCATGAAGATATTCTCAAAGAAAAGAAAGAAAACTAACAGAAAATGTCACTGATGTCACCGGAATTATTTTGAATGGATAATAACGTTTAAAAGAAGAACGCAATCATTGTTTAACAGCTATTATTTAACTGCATCTACTGAGAATTTGAGAACACCATTCAGCAAGGCTGAAATAATTTGTTTTTAATTCAGTATGAATTTGTATTCCAAACCCTCCAGTTCACAGGAAGCATTAAATTACGTGGCATAGTTCCTGAAGCCTAGTTTTACATTTTCAGCATTTTGGGGACTTTAAAGCTTTTGACTCAAGTGAACATTGTAATTCAGCATTAAGGATTCCCTTTCCAAACACATTTCCTACTTGGAAGAGATGAATCTTTCTGTTGGCTCTGGGGGTGGTTTTCTAAGCTTAACCCTCAGGCTGATAAACATGAAGAAACTTAATTATAAACCATATCCAAAAAACCTGAATGTGTATAACTTCCTGGAATCATACCTGCTGGGGCTTTCTCAGCTGCCACTGCTTCATATAGGATTTACAATTACATCCATGACCTGCTATTTTATTTGCCACATTTTTTTCATTTTCAGCTTGAGGATTAGAGTGACTGAACTGCATTTCTCTATTTTTAAGAAGCTGCATGCAGTAACCCGCTAATCTTTAAACTTTTGAAAATAAATATGAAATATTAGAGAAGTTTTGAAGGAGGTTGGCCAACAGTTGCGTAAAGACGGTGCTTGTTCCAGGATGTGTGTGGAGGAAGCACAGACTTCACCACTTACCCTCATGCCAAGCTCAATGTTCTCCCCTCCATAGACTTCCATGCCTGGATCCAGGAGACCAATCTCTCCAAAGTATTCTCTGTCCACCACAAACGAGCAGCCTATCATCGCCGGGGTCCTACAGAAGGAAATCAAAGAGCATTATCACATTTCATTTCTTTATTTAGCATTTATTTTACCACAAATTCCGATTGAGACTCTCTTTTCCAAGGGAGGCCTGGCCAAGAAAGAACTGGCAGCCAGGCTACACAGTAAACACATAAAAGATACACAATACAGTAGTAGTAGTAGTATATAACAGTAGTAAAAAAAAGTGCAGTAGAAGTTATACAGGAGGATCTACATCAGTAACAGGAGCACATATCTTGCATAAGATTGTACATACAGTGGTGTGAAAAAGTGTTTGCCCCCTTCCTGATTTCTTATTTTTTTTGCATGTTTGTCACACTTAAATGTTTCAGATCATCAAACAAATTTAAATATTAGTCAAAGACAACACAAGTAAACACAAAATGCAGTTTTTAAATGAAGGTTTTTATTATTAAGGGAGAAAAAAAAATCCAAACCTACATGGCCCTGTGTGAAAAAGTGAAAAAAAAAACATAACTTAACTGTGGTTTATTAAACCTGAGTTCAATTTCTCTAGCCACACCCAGGCCTGATTACTGCCACACCTGTTCTCGATCAAGAAATCACTTAAATAGGACCTGCCTGACAAAGTGAAGTAGACCAAATGATCCTCAAAAGCTAGACATCATGCCGAGATCTAAAGAAATTCAGGAACAAATGAGAAAGAAAGTAATTGAGATCTATCAATCTGGAAAAGGTTATAAAGCCATTTCTAAAGCTTTGGGACTCCAGCGAACCACAGTGATAGCCATTATCCACAAATGGCGAAAACATGGAACAGTGGTGAACCTTCCCAGGAGTGGCCGGCCGACCAAAATTACCCCAAGAGCGCAGCAACGACTCACCCAAGAGGTCACAAAAGACCCCACAACAACATCCAAAGAACTGCAGGCCTCACTTGCCTCAGTTAATGTCAGTTAATGTTCATGACTCCACCATAAGAAAGAGACTGGGCAAAAATGGCCTGCATGGCAGAGTTCCAAGACGAAAACCACTGCTGTGCAAAAAGAACATTAAGGCTCGTCTCAATTTTGGCAGAAAACATCTTGATGATCCCCAAGACTTTTTGGAAAATACTCTGTGGTCTGACGAGACAAAAGTGGAACTTTTTGGAAGGTGTGTGTCCCATTACATTATGGCGTAAAAGTAACACCGCATTTCAGAAAAAGAACATCATACCAACAGTAAAATATGGTGGTGGTAGTGTGATGGTCTGGGGCTGTTTTGCTGCTTCAGGACCTGGAAGACTTGCTGTGATAAATGGAACCATGAATTCTGCTGTCTACCAAAAAATCCTGACGGAGAATGTCCGGCCATCTGTTCATGACCTCAAGCTGAAACGAACTTGGGTTCTGCAGCAGGACAATGATCCAAAACACACCAGCAAGTCCAGCTCTGAATGGCTGAAGAAAAACAAAATGAAGACTTTGGAGTGGCCTAGTCAAAGTCCTGACCTGTATCCTATTGAGATTCTGTGGCATGACCTTAAAAGGCGGTTCATGCTCGAAAACCCTCCAATGTGGCTGAATTACAACAATTCTGCAAAGATGAGTGGGCCAACATTCCTCCACAGCGCTGTAAGAGACTCATTGAAAGTTATCGCAAACGCTTGATTGCAGTTGTTGCTGCTAAGGGTGGCCCAACCAGTTATTAGGTTTAGGGGGCAATCACTTTTTCACACAGGGCCATGTAGGTTTGGATATGGTGGAGTCATGAACACTGACATTAACTGAGGCAAGTGAGGCCCGCAGTTCTTTGGATGTTGTTGTGGGGTCTTTTGTGACCTCTTGGGTGAGTCGTTGCTGCGCTCTTGGGGTAATTTTGGTCGGCCGGCCACTCCTGGGAAGGTTCACCACTGTTCCATGTTTTCGCCATTTGTGGATAATGGCTATCACTGTGGTTTGCTGGAGTCCCAAAGCTTTAGAAATGGCTTTATAACCTTTTCCAGATTGATAGATCTCAATTACTTTCTATCTCATTTGTTCCTGAATTTCTTTAGATCTCGGCATGATGTCTAGCTTTTGAGGATCATTTGGTCTACTTCACTTTGTCAGGCAGGTCCTATTTAAGTGATTTCTTGATCGAGAACAGGTGTGGCAGTAATCAGGCCTGGGTGTGGCTAGAGAAATTGAACTCAGGTTTAATAAACCACAGTTAAGTTATGTTTTTTTTTCACTTTTTCACACAGGGCCATGTAGGTTTCGATTTTTTTTCTCCCTTAATAATAAAAACCTTCATTTAAAAACTGCATTTTGTGTTTACTTGTGTTGTCTTTTGAATAATATTTAAATTTGTTTGATGATCTGAAACATTTAAGTGTGACAAACATGCAAAAAAATAAGAAATCAGAAAGGGGGCAAACACTTTTTCACACCACTGTATTTAGTTTGAGTTGATTTAAAGTAAAGTGGTCAAGCTGGAGCTTTGACTGGAGATTATTCAAAGAAGACCCTGGAGCCTTTATTATACAGAAAGGGATTTTCAAATTTTTATTTTCCATGATGCATCCATGGACACTCATGATTCTCAGTCCTGTACATTTCTGTAAGTAAGATACAGGGACACATGAAAGTTCACCATGAACACAGACAGACACAAACACACAACATAATATAATCTCATTCACCAGTTCATGCCGTTAAGTAATTTCGAATTCATGTGAAGACAGTTCAATAGTACCATGCGCACGCTTACAGGTAGCACATTGGAAAAAGCTTTAGGAGTGTAAAAAGTGATGTACAAATAAATAAATTCATTATTATTATTATTATTATTATGAAATTTTATCAAATTAAATAAAAATTTTGAATGAAATTGCATGGAGGAGGTGCTTTGCGATCCGATTAATTAACTGTGTCCTTCGCACAAACTACAGAACCCCCTCATCTCTGTTGTACGTATTCACCCTTACTTACTTTTGACGCAAAGTCCTACAGTGTACTCCCATAAAATGGTTTAAAATGGTATAATTAAGCCACTGGTGGGATATAAAGGGGTGAAACGTGCAATGAATTGGATTTAACTAGATGTAAAACATGTTGAAGTCGGTTCTTAATGAATAATGTATACAATTTGCATATAATCAACTGCTGTCCTCGGGTTAAAGAGAACTACTCTAGCCATCATGCCAGGTTTATAACAACGTGGCCGGTGAACGCACACATAGATCTTCTTCCGTATATCTGTACTGGGAACCGAGTAAAAGGGGCCAGGAGCTGCTCCCTTAACAAGTGCTCTATAGGTGATGAAGAGGCCTTGGCCGAAAGCTGGTATGATTGGGTCTCCCGGGGGCACAGAAAAAGCCCAGCGCAGCAAAGATTCTCAGCGTTTTTATGAGTCCACCAGGGATCAAACATACTCTATTAAGAGACAAAGGCACTCTATCAGGCCTGGTTTTACACATTTTGCAGAGGCGACCACAGTCATGGCTCAAAGGAATCCCCTCGAGGCGGAGGTCTGTTTTTACTGCTAACAAAAAGTACAAAAAACAACAGCGACAGCAGAAATATACAGTGCGACGGAAAATATACACGCGGCATAATTAACAGAGGAGACGGAGACAGCAGGTACTCGGTTGAAAGCAGGTGACCTCAATGACCCGGGGCTCATCCCCATCACTTATTTATTCTCTTTTTATTTTTCTTACTCTTTATCCACTCCTAGCTCCACCCTCTGGGATGTGGCAAGAAAAAGAAATGAAGATGATGAAGTCAAGAAAACGTGAATTAGACAAAAAATTCCATTGCTCCTTCCAACCTCAGTTTGAAGCCTCGGCAGTTACAGACGTAGCAGATGGGGAGAGGTGGATCTACAGGTCGACCATTTATACGTTAGCCTTTCCAAAAAAGTACTTCCGCAAAGGATGCGCTGATGTTTTATTGCTCAAGGGAAAGATTGGGAGTTGCTATAACTTCTACTTCTAGTGCCAAGAAGGAATATTTAAGGAGTTGTAATGTCCTTAAAGATGGCAGACCTCGATCAATTTCCAGGTCAGGAGCAAGGAAAGGAAAAGAGTGGAGAAAAATAAGCGATTGGAATGAGCAACAGGTCTTGTAATATGGTTCTGGATTAACCCCCCAGAACCCCCCTTCTGCCGAACTAGGAATTCCAGGTTCAGCTCATTTCGGAGGTCCTTTTGATAATGCGGTGTGGAAAAAGTTAAAAGCTGCACTCGCTGATAAGGCACACACAATTTCAAGGACAAGCTGGTCTTGAGAATGAGGCTGATAACCCGTACAGTAATTCTCCTTCTGCCCACGCCAACCTCAGTGTGAACCGGTCAGTTCACCTGGGTCTTGCTGTCTAACTTTCCCAGGTGTGAAAACCTTGTGCACTAGAGGGCTGTGTGCTAGTCGGCATACTCCCAAACTGACATTGCAGCAATGGGACAGCCACTAAAATATGACAAATACTTCAGGTTTGAAAACATATTTCAAAATCATACAAGAATAAAATCATTAAATGACAAAACTGTTTGAAAAAGAAAACAATGGATAGACACTAAACATGCTTAGTCTTATGGGATTCTCATTAAAGTTAACACAAAGCTTAAGGTTCCTGCCAGGTGCTGGAAGACGAGTCTACTATCTACACCTGGCAGTGATTTAATGCCAGCGTCTGCTCTTAATTGTTTAATTAGCCCAAGCATTTTTTTACTCTTTTTTTTTTCCCTGAAACGTTTGATTAAGTCACATGACCTACAGCTGCAGACTGCGTGTGTATTCTTGGGGAAAATATTTACTGTGATCCAACATAGGAGCAAACCGTCATCTGTTAATTTATAAAACTACAGCAGAATAATTGATTGGAACAAAACAAAACAAAAAACACCTTCACAGTTGTCTCACAGGAAGCAAACTGAGGAGGGGCTGATCTGATTTGTTCGGTTCGTTACAGCAGGGGTGCACATCTCCGGTCCTCAAGGGCCGGTCTGCGTACTGGTTTTTGTTCCAACCAATTGCCTTGTTTTTAATTTGCTGTCGGCTCTATAAATTCCCCTGGTTCGAGCTTGAGCACTTGAGCACAGTAAAATCATTAGGCTACACTTGCGGTCTGCAGCTGTAGCCGGTACTCATACACATGTAAGATAAGATATTGATAGAGTCAATTAAATAAATAAGACCGGAGGTTGTCACAAAATGAAAGGGATCGGCCCTCTTTGTGTACCCCTGGGTTAGAGGCACTCCAAGCAGGGTTGTGCTGTAGCGGCCGCAAACACCGCATTTACCTTTGTTACCGGGGAAAATACCCAGCTGAGTAAATCGATGGCGTATGAAGTGGGAATTATTACAACAGATGTTTTGACTGCAGAGCAGAGGGTCCCATTGTGTCCAGTTGGGGATTACCTGACGCCCTTGTTTAAATTATAATGTAAACTTCTAATCAAGATTAACAGCCTGGTAGAGAGCCAATGTTTACTCGCGAGAAGTAGGCTACATTAATGCTAACTCAAAGCTTGTGTTCTAGGTACAAACTACGACTACTGGATTTACACTTCTATACTGTACTGTAGGAGATTGAAACTTTTTGAGTGAATTAATTTGTATTGCTAATTGCAAAGTCCAACCAAAGTCATGTTTTTATATATGCACACAAGCATGTAAGCTTGTGTTTAAATATTTAGTGATTAATGAAAATCCAAGCTTAGCCAATTCTTTCCATACACACACATAAGCAGTTTAACAGAGGTTTATGAGTATAGGAATTCCTCTGACTCTTTGTGGCTCTGTGTGTTAGCACTCATGGTTCATTTGGTGTTGAAATGACATTAGCACGTTGTATGAAAAAAACGTTGTATGAAATACTATACCTGATTTGAATTATTCAAAGAATGTTACATCAGAATTAGAATGTTCAGTTATGAACAATCACCACTGGTGATTGAAAGCAGTGGAGTTCTAGAAAATTAAATAAACATTCCAGAAATCTATCTAAATAAACTCTTTAAAAGGGTTACAACAGCCTTAGAGAGAGAGAAACCACTGTTATCAAATGTCTTCTGAAGGAAAGTGTGTTTTGTGTCGTTTGCGATGAATCGTTTCAAAGAAGATTGCTGAAAATGAGTTAAAGCACTAAAGTTGCCACTACACTCTGCCTCGCCACCTTCTCCACTTATTCGCTGAGAGCAGAATTGCTTCCTGCCTTCTGACACACTTTCCCTGTCAAAGTGATTTATGATACCCCTGTCGAGCACCCTGCCCAGCTACCATGTTTAATCCATGGTAAATATTTTACCAATACGGGGCATTTCATGTCAAAATACCCAAAGGTCTACTGCCAGGAACTGTCATATGATGGCTAATGTGCCAAGTGGAGTCTTGATCTTTAGCTCGCTTTTTAAACTGCATGTTTTCAGAAATAATTGGGACAAAATCTTTCTTGGGTGTGATTGTAAGCTTTGTTTTGCAGCATGTTTTTGTTGAAACTCCCCAGGGATATGCAAGAGTGAGTTTTACATGAGTGTTTTCCCATTACAGATGACTTACCCAGGTGTAACAGTAGGCATACAAGCAGAGACGGATCGAGGAGCTATCTATGCCAGGGGGAAACATGATAAAGGGCCCACGTACTAGTCTAGTTGTGGTGCTAGAAGATTGCAATCGTGGACCAGGGTTGGGGGGATTATATTCGGGAGAGGGGGATTGCATTCTATATTCGAGGTGGGTGGGGGGGTGTACCCTGGACCAGTTAGTTTTCAGAAATATCCCCTTAGCTTCCCCCCTGCCTACACATATGCACATGCACACACAGACACAAACACTTTCTCTAAAATCGTTCAAATTTCTACACACCTCTCAGCACAACCAAGGGCCCTGAGTTTGCCAAAACAGGTATTTTGACGGCATCGCTTTGGTAATTGATTTGTATTGACTTCAGGGGGAAAAGGCCTATAATTGTGTATTTTCTGCCTTGTGATGGGCTGCTTACCCGGCGAAGTCACACACTTCAAAGAGGCCTGCTGTAAAATCCAGCTATAACCAGCTTGAAATTACCAGCTACCAGCTCTTTAAAAACACAGCTTGAGCTGGTCTGAACTGGTTAACCAGCTGTTTCCAAACATAACCGAAGCAGTTTTTTTCAGCAGGGAGGTATATCTAATCCAGTTTGGCCCATTGTAAATCGGGAAAGGGCTAAAACATCTGAGAGGCCACACATCTAAGGCCAGTCCTGATTGTTTTTCTCCATCAAACAGCCCGTGGCCATTGGTGGTTGATGGGCAGGGAACTGGAAGATGAGGTTCAGGAAGTGATTTCCAATATGAATCCACAATGCCCACAGACACAGGGCCCCTGAAGCTGCTTCTCAAGAGTCCATTTGAAGTAAATGCCTCATCAATAAATGGTCGATAGAATCGTCACAAATGGAAACTGCATAAAAAATAAATAAATAAACAAGACCCACAGTGTGTATTGCATTGACAAATACAGAAGTCTTCACATTAAGTATTGTATGTGAGAGAAAGGTTATGTACAATTAAGCCTTAGGTGCTAGTTTTATAGTCCTCCACCACAAGCCTGGACATTTTCTGTCTTTTTTAGTGCTTAATACACAGCACTACAGACGGCCAAGAGCTACAAAATGGTAAAGTTAGATTTGCTTGGCTTGACTTTTAAAGCTGGGTCATAGTGTCTATTGTACTGAAATGGGAGAATTCACTGGGACAAAGCCTGTTTTCAGCAACATACTGTGTGCAGCCAGGTAGATGGAAAGATAATAATAGATGCGCCTTTACCACAAATTCAAATTATCTAAATTATTGTAGATTAGTTTAAACGTTTTGCTGAAAATTAATTAATCACTAAAGATAAGCGGAGACTTAAGACTGTTAATCATGAATGAAGATATTAGGAATAGGGATTAAATGATGATAAAACAGAGGGAACAATTATAAAGACGTGTGAGGGAGGATAAGTAAGGGGAGAGGAGAGACGCATGTGGATGGATGGATGGATGGATGGATGAAATATATAAATGATGTGACCTGTGGATCCACCTCTCCCCATCTGCCACGTCTGTAACTGACGGGACTTCAAACTGATGTGTGAGGGAGCAAGGACCCTCCATTTGCCTAATTCACACTTTCTCAATTTCCCCGTCTTCAAAGGAGCAAGGACAGGAATACGGTGGTGAAATATAAATGATTAGAAAGAGCCCATGGTGTGCTGCCAAAGCAAGAGCACCGAGTCTTCTGCGTCCAAGATTATCAGACAAGTGCTTTATGCTTGAGTAGGGTACAGTCTTCGGAGACAATATTGATATGGGGCCTTGCACTCTGCCACAAGCATTCAATGGCCCAGCTCGAGAGTTAGCTTTAGTTTCTGCATCCAAATGGCTGCTGTTTTATGAATAATAAAATGGAGTTCTGGTATCTTATTGGTTCTGGTATCAGCCTTCCTGGCTTGCTAGTGTGTGTGTGTGTGTGTGTGTGTGTGTGTGTGTGTGTGTGTGTGTGTGCATGCATGTATGCGTGTGTGTGTGTGTGTGCATGCATGTTTGCGTGTATGTGTGTGTATGTGTGTGTGTACACATTTGCATTACCATGCAAAGCCTACACTTCCACCAGGCAAATGTATCGAACAGGAGCAGAAACTTTAAAAATGTCTGAGGCAAAATGAATAATAATGAGAAAAATCAATAAGAAACACATTATTGTGATGAAACAGGAAGAGCGGTGGGTATCAGAGCAAATTGGCATAATTCTTGTTTTCTTCAATTTGTCGCCCACCGGAACGGAATGTAGATACAGCTGAATCCGCAATTACAAGGACAAAGACGCTCCCTCCTCATCCCCCAGGGGGGGGGGCAAGGCAAGCGAGCAAACAAACAGACATGACTCTAATCCTGATGAGAGCAGGTACCAGCAAGCGGCACAAAGCCTTTAAAAAAAAAAAAAAGGCAAATACTTTTTTTCTTGAAAACCTAAACTGAATAGGGTACATGCTTTAAAGACCACCTCAAATACAGGCTCACACACTATCCCGGATGAGCCCCCTTAGTTTAAAGGATTCAGTTCATTCATAATTCATTTTACACAGTAAAAAATTATCAGTCCCTCTTGGGCTCATGCATGCTCTATTAGAGATGTATTAACTCTTGTGTAGTCTTCACATTCTGTATACTCCCCTTGTCCTAAGGGTAAAAAAAGAACCGCCTTCACTAAACCCTGAAAATAAAGCAGCTTAATTTAATTTGAATTAATTGAATTCTATTTCGTATGAAGAAACAACCTACCACTCATCACAAATTTCAAGTTGAAAAAAGATCATATAGGGGGTTTTCTCTGCAATTACACATAGTGGCGGGTAATTTTTGACCCTGAAGACAACACAAGGATTAACGCTGGACATTTGACTGCGGCAGAATAAAGCGACAGGGGCACGGTGCTCACCGGATGGGGGCGGTCTCGTCAGCCTTGTCCAGCCACTCCTGAGGGGGGATGATGTACATGCACCACAGGCCCCAGTTGTAGCCGTGGGCGGCGTTAGCATACTGCTGCACCTCGAACGTGTTGTACTTGATGTTATCAATCGCCGGGAGGATAATCCGAGTGTGGTCTTCTTTGACTCTGGTCAGAATTGGTTCTGCCCTGTTAACAGACAGACAGGTAAACATAATCTTGCTGTTATCTTTTAAAGAAAAAAATATGTGTGTCTCGTTTCAATGGCGTTCCAGGACACTCAAATAACTGCTTACAGTGTCAGTTGAAAGACAGGCTGCAAAATGATAAGCAGTTGACTCAACTTGTTTACAGTCATAAGTATTAATGTCATTTTTTGCTTTGGAGAGATATCGCTTAACACATCAGTATAGAAACACAATAATAAGACATGACAGAATGTCACAGTATACTGTTATCCAGAAAGAATAAATCCACAAATGCATAATTTAAGGGTAATTCATGACATGAACAACAAACACATTTGAAGATTTCCCCTGAAGTTGTTTTCAGTCTATTTTCATAAGTGTAACAATAGAGGTATTCCCAAGCAATTAGTTGGTTCACCCCTGACTATATCTATTATATAGATATATAATATATCTATTTGTACTATATCTAGGTGCATTATCTATTCTTATCGAACTAGATGAAGAAACAAAGCTCATCAGTTGCTGCATCACAGTTCTATTTCTTTTAATTAAGCCTCTGAATCTGATGAGGTCGGAACCGGACATGTATAATAAAGCTTAAAGAACACTCATCAAATTTGAATGGATTTTAATTATTTGTTTTCATAGATTTTGTGTGCTAAAGTCTCCTGTTACTGCAGATGAAATATTTATGTTAGCATTTAACTTACCGGTAATTTCAATTTCATCACTAGCAAGTATTTCATACTATTTTATTTATGTAGACAATCATTACATTATATAATATCTGCTAATGAAAAGATTGTAGTGAAAATGTGAGAGACCTTGAAAACAGTCTTTCAGTGACCTTCAGTGAGTCTAGCCAAGACCTTGGAAATGCAAGAAATTCAAGCAAAGGGATATACTATCACATTCAGGCCTGTTCTTGTAGATGTCCTGTGATAACAATACCACAAGAGGCAACAAACAACTGCAGACCAACCACACCAGTGTTTCTTCCCCTTAACATCCAGTTCCCCTGCCACTCTCCTTTGCTTCCATCTTCGATGGTTGAAGCGGAGCCTACAATTCGTTGTTGAAAACTCAATTTCCCAGAAAACCCCACAACATAAGCATCAGGAAGAGCATACTTCTTGAGCACCCTGGGAATCTTCTCTGTGCTACAGGAGTAGAGGAGAGATAGAGGACAGCGTTTTAATCAGAGTGAAGTGTTTATTTTTAGTACAAATGCAATATCTGATTGTTTTTCCTCAAGGTGCCAGTTGTTTACCGAAACTTCTCCCCAGTGGGGATTTTGTCAGCCATATTACACCTCTGTGGTTGCCATGGCTGCGCTTGAGTGTGAATACACTGGGGACTCCATGCTGAACCTTTCAGGTGTTTATAGTTTCTCAGTTTCCCATGACCCTCACACAGAAACCTGTGCATGACGTGGTGCCTGGTGTGGACAAACCACATAGATGAAAATAATCGCACCACCGTCACTCTCCCTGTCACAAAAAAACATCCACTGAGCAAACCTCAGACCAACACATCAGGTTGAAGGTACAATAGGTAATTTCAGACTCCTAATGGTCAAGAGAGGAATTGCAGCAACAGACAATCTCAAACCACAACACTGTTTATCCCTCCCCATTTTCTGTGAATGCGTTGACATTTAAACCTCCCACCACACCATTGGCTGTGGTAATTAGAACAAATTTTCAACCAATAAGCTTGACTTATTGCACAGCTATATAATGTTTTGGTACAGAGTGTCGATCCGTCAAATGTATAATTTGAGGAATGAATTTAAGGACTATAAACACGGGCAGAGGTCAAGAGTCAACATGCCAGTGAGCCAATGATAGGAGGGGATTTACAATGGTCTTGTAACAATGTTTTAACACAAAAATCTTACCTATTGTACCTCTAAACTTGACGTCGATCTCCTCACTTTCTTACCTGAAACCTGTACTGCACATACAATCAGGGAAGTAATATGGAACAAATGGGATTCTTTCTCATTTTTTCTAGGCATCTGCAAATGCTGTCTGACCCTAGAGGAAGTGGCTGAATATGAAATCCATCTACAGTGATTGCGATGACATCCCCGTTGGCAGAGAGCTGCAAACAAGAGTAATAACCGCCTGAGCGTGCTGTCAAACATTTTATCACTTTGGCTTTTGGGGATTCTTGGTAATTTCCCACAATTCAATGCACTAGAACGTTGGTTTTCAAATCTAAACAGAACAGTGACATCTGGGATAATAAAATACGGTTCACTTGTCACTTCTCACATAGAACCCATACAGGAGCTCCACCAATCACAGGGTTGGAAGGAAGAAATAGAACAACCCAGCTGGTGATTGGTGGATACGAGTCAGAAGGAAGCCACCAATTATTGCATGCCTTTCTCTGTTTGCTGCTACCAACATACTCTGTGATTGAGCCATTAAACCAAGGACTCACTGTGGTCTTTAAAGATCCCATGGCACTCTTCACAAAGAGTAGGGGGTTCCGCTGTGTCCTGGGTAAATTCCCAAACTGGCTCTTACAACCTTCCACCTAATAATCCTTTGATTTTATTGGCAAAAAAAAATCTCCCTCTCAGCTGATGTGTGGTGAGCATTCTGGTGCAAAATGGCTGCCGTTGCGTGACCCAAGTGGGTGCTACACATCGGTGGTGGTTGAGGCAAGTTTCCCCCTCATCACTGTAAAGTGCTTTGAGTGTTAGAAATGTGCTATATAAATGCACCTATCTATCTATCTATCTATCTATCTATCTATCTATCTATCTATCTATCTATCTATCAAGCTTATTTCTGGTTTCAAAGATAAAATTGATGATGCAAACACCCTACCCCAATTTCATTATCCCTGAGTAAAATTCCAGATAACCTGGGGGGTCCGTATGGGCTTTTAAAAGCAAAATAACTGGCTCTAAGCTTGGCATATGTGCTGATCCCTCAGAAATCTCCAGGCTACAATGAAAACTGTTTGTACAAGACTGCGCAAGAACAAGGTATTCGTTTTTTGGCCTAATACTGCAATCTGTCTAATAATCTTACCCTGAGGGTTACAACAAAAGTGGCTATTGGACGTACGACAGTAACACTGTGTCCAGATGTCATGAGGAAACCCTCATCCATCTTCGTCTCCTGCAGGCATGGTTAATCTTTATACATTAAGAAAGTAAAATAGTATCAAAAGGGGTGCGTTAGGGTGTCCAAATTGCACTATACACCACAATGACAGTACAAATGACTGGCAGAATGTGCTCTTAAGTGACAGGGATGATTGAATAACAGAGTAAAAATGACTTTCTTATCCTGTTAGTGAGATTGGCAGAAGGGACCTTGGCTTCACCTCATTCACAGGAAATGATGAATATTTTGCGATGGGAGTTTCGGGAAGTTTGACAGCGCGTTTTCCTAAAACCGGGGGAGTGAGCAGGACTCACTTGGGAGTAAAGCGAGTGACAGTCACTGTGCTAAAGATTCCCCCTCCAGCAAACAGTGAGGGATGACAGAACTGTATTTTTTTCTCATCGGAATAAATGAATAAATGTGGAACATTTTGATAGATGTACATGAACGATTGTTAAATAATTCAAAAAGGACAGGAAATACATCAAGAATGGCTAACTTCAATGATACATTTTCAGAGAAGCTCCTCAATGTATTTCTAGAGATATGTAATGCGTTTAGATATTAGCACTTTCCAGTCAACACAGCTTAAAAAAATGTACTTTCCAAAAACAATTTTTGAACTATAGAATTTATGCATATACTGTATACATACAGTATCTCCATAAGGAAATGCAACTTTAGCTTTCATTCAACCAGGGTTGCCACATACACACGTAACATATTTGTTATATTTGCCTTATTTACCTCTTAAACATACTGAATGGCACCCCTATGAATATTGTAAAAAATAACCTGTAATTACCTAAACACCATAAGAATGTTAGCACAAATACAAATTTCCAACAAAATATTAAAATTCTAGCTTTAATTAGCTCAATTAGAAAATGCACACACACACACACACACACACACACACACACACACGCACACACAAGCACATACACACACACACAATCACACACCCATTGTTTTTTTGATGTTTGTGACGCACATCCTCTGCAAACAGTATGGCTTTGTCATTGGAAGCCAAAATGACAGCCCCTTCCTAAGGCAGAATGAAACTCCGTCCACGGCATGCATGACGTACTGAAGAAGTACGGGTAACACGCTCATCAATATGCAAGTGTCACTCTGTCTCCTCCCGCTAAAGGGACGGCTGAAGAGCTATCACCTGGAGAGAGAAGACACTGGCCCTACTGAAGGAAGATGCGCTAACCTTCAAACACCCGCATCTCGCGGCAATCCGTCATCTCTCTTTCCCCTCTGTCCTTGACAGGGAAGCTGGCTAACTGCATGGGCAATAAAGAAAAAATAGGCTCCTAATGGGGAATCAAATGCAAAGAAGAAGAGGAGGACGAGTAGGAGGACCATCAGCGGAAAGGATATGACATCACATTTGACTGCAGAAGCTCATATTTTTGCTTCTGCCCCCGTCCTCTCCTTCACTCCAATCTCCCTCCTCCACTGCACTGTTCTCCTGTCTCTGACTGTCCTATTTCCTCGCCTAATAAGCATTCACATGACTTGATTTCTCTTAAATACTTTCAAAAGACCACTAGAATATACCACAATGGTGCTTAAAATACTTTCCTCCAGGTTGGTACAGTGTGTGCATGGAGTTATTTAGGCTGCAAAACCTGCAGAAACCTTGTTTACTTGCCCAAGGGTATTGTCTCTTCTCTTACCCTGGCCACTCGAGAGCAATAACTCAAGATCTAAACTTGTGGGCAAGATAACAAAAAGCACCAGATTTTTTTTCTTTTGACCCACAATGCACTGGTTTGCCTGGGGTTTCAGCCACATGGTTGGCTGAACCCCTCCTCCCTCCCCTTCCCCCTCCCCCATGCGATGAATATCTTCCCCATACCTGGCTCTGTCTGTTATTTTCCCAAAATCAGTTTTCCATCTGTGCTAGCTTTGTCCTTTAGAAGCTCGAAATTCAGGGTGCTGCCAACTTTACTGGCCCCATTTTCTGAGATTGATGGGAATCCTTTGTGGCACAGCTGGGATTTTCGAAGCTTTTCACCCTGGGATTCATCAGATAGCGGGATTCAGTTTCCTTCACTTCGATCACGGTTTGCCCTTCGTTTCCTTAATGAGATCAATGTGATGCAATTTGCTTACAGGCTATAGGTATGTATGTGTGATTGAGGTGAGCTTTCACCTCACAAAAATAAATTGGCTGTAGCTCATGTTGAATATTACACACTACATGACCACATAAATTGTAATATGTCGCTGGCTGAAAATAAATTAATATGCTTATAAGGTCAGTGTGAATCTGCCTCAAGGGCAATTTGTAGCTCTGCGCATTTCATTTCCAAAGTACAATGGCCAGTTCCAAAAATATCATCAAGTGTTCATTTAGTAAACAGTCAATTACACTGCCGTCAAATACCAAAAAAGGTGAATTCTATGGCCCACTAAGGGTGATCCACGGTTCCGTCATTAATTTGCAATAAAATGGAAATCAACATAAAATGTAGGGCAGATAATTGCAAGGCTCAAAAAAGCCCTGCATTAATGCGAGGGATGGTGATGTGAGCAAAAGTGTGGGTGTAACTTAAGTGCCTGCTGTTCTAACCGTGGGCCGCGTGTCGGCAAAATTACGGGGAGGCTGAGGCATATCTTCTTAGCAGGCACCGCTGTTCAATGTATCACATTTATTACATCGATCTGTCCCTTGTATCCTCACGGGTAGGCCACTGAGAACAAACAGTGTCATACGGTAAAGATCTGGCTACGGAGAGGCTCAGTTAAACATTCAATCAGCTAATTATAAAAAAAACCCTGGAAAAAATCACAGCAACATGCAACTTTTAGCTCTTAATCTGCATGGAAAGCAAGCCGCGAGCACGAACGAGGTTTTGAAAGCCTCCGTCATTTGCGTATTTATGGATGTGCATATGCTCCTTTGAGTGCGAACGCCGGCTTGAAGTGCACACGGAGTACTTCCCGTCTCTTTTAAAGAGGAATAAATACTGCACAGAGACCAGCCGCGCTAAACAAACCCGGGGCCTGCCAGAAGCGAGAGGCGCATTGTGCGCTTTTATTCTGAAATTGTTTAGAAGTCTGATCCCCCCCGTTGAGAGGACAAAGCTTGTCTTCTCAGCCTCATCGCCTTTTACAGTATGCTTCCCTGGCTGCAACTACTCAAGCAAGGACGGCTTTTTTTTCTTTTGATGTCAGCTGGCGTCAGAATGAAAATCCCCCCCCCCCCCAACAACAAAAAAAAACAAAAAACATTTCTCAGCAACACTACAAACAAATTTCATGGTTGTAACCTACAGGCAAAGAGCATGTACAGGGCAAATACTTGCTGAAAGAGCTACGTTTACGCGTTCTAGCATCATCAAAGCTTTGAATGCGAGGCTGTGTATTTCATCAAAGCCAGGGGCCATGCCGGTATCTTATCTCCCATAGAGCTCAGCACCCACACCGCCTCCATTAATCACCAAACGCTAATGGCCCAAGATTACAAAACAGCGGCATTCAAAACCCAATACATTTATCAACAGTTCTCTCCTGAACTGTGGTTCTGGTGTTTGCGATACTGATTAGCATATGCATGTTCTTCCGCTAATGCTATTTATTTAATGGAGAACGAGCAATCAACGACAAGCAATGTCATTGCTGGCCATAGACAGAAGGGCTAGTGACTTCGCTGAGATCATTATGAGACGGGGGGATACCAGCCTCAGCAGAGAAGCTGACACAGATGGTCTGTCCCTGGGGACGTTTTCATGGACATTTACCATGGTACATATTCATAAATGGAAAGATAGGCTTGCCTCAAACATCTGCCACCCTTCTGTCAAATCCCATCATTTGATTTTTTAAATATTATTCCATGCTGGATAATACCGCCATTTTCATAGTACAGTATGGCTGTAACATCTGTTGGTGTTTGTCTCTCTGCAGAGAGCAGGTACATGTGCTGTAACAGTTTCATATTCACAGAGTTTTTAAATGCCTCTGGGAAAAATTGTGCAAAAACGCTTGGACAGATCAGAGAAGCAATGCAGAACAGGAAATGGAGGCAGGTCAGGGGGTCATGGCAATGTCTATAGGGCAAAGGTCAGAAAGGGGTGGAAGGTTATTTCTGCATAGGCTTGCCAGGTTTAGAATTTGTCAAACTGGACAACATGCACATCTGAAACAGTGATTGCAAACAAAGCTAGGAACCAAAGTTGAATCAGGGAGTCACTGACGTGTGCATTCATAACAAACTACCTGTGAATTCCCTCCAATTGATTACTCAGAATTGATTGACACTGTCCGGTCAGACCACAAACTGGACATGTACAAAAAAACAAGACTGTACAAATAATTAGAAAAATTAACATTCCGGTCAAAAGCCGGACGTCGGTCAACCCTAGCTTTGCAATGAATTCAGAAACCTAAGAAAAAAATATACCCCAGTTGTGCATATTCTCCTGTAGTTATTTTATATTACATTATGGTTATTTAGCTAACACTTTTATCCAAAACAACGTACAGTTGATTAGATTAAACAGGGGGTCAATCCCCCCTGGGACAATGTGGGGACTATACTGGGGATTGAACCACTAACCTCCAGGTCCTTGTCAAGGAACTTAACTATGAAACTACACACTGTATACTGATGGAGTAATAATGATATATCCTTTTATTTAGTTATTCATTGCATGTACTTTATATTTGTGCACTTTTGTAAAATGCACTGCGTAAATTATGATAATGATATAATGCTCGGCATTAGATTTAATATGCTGTCATAGTATAATACAGTATGGTATAGTAACAGCAAGCCTTATGTTATGATTATGGTTGTGTAGGCTTCATGGCCTATACTTCAACTAAATTATTTTCCTTGTATGAAAATGAACGCTCACATTGTTTTCCTGAAACCACATCTGTGAAAACGTTTAGGTTTTTTTGTCCTCATTACGGCTGCAAGTTGACAGTGCAAGTTTCCTAAAGATCAATAGTGTAATGGCATCTCCACGAAGGCTCAGCTCAGCAGCGGAAACACCCGTGAAAATCCATAGACACGATCAGAAGTCAATGGTGAGGATCATCATGAACCGTTCCTTATCGTAAAGTCACCCTATTGCGTTTACTCCGTCTTCTCCCTTATGGAGCACAATGTCTGCATCTGTAAGTGTTAAGTCACATCGGAGCGACGCTACATTGTGGAAGCTCAGTCCTTGTCTCGAGGCGAGCCAGGCTCCTCTCCCAAAGTATTAACATGTTCGCTGCGGCTCAGACAGAGTTCCCGCAATGGAAGAACATGGGGTCCTCAGCACCAGACTGAATTAGGATTGCGACCCGATTTCAGCGTCCAAGCCTGAGAACAGGTCAGCGCTGAATTTCCTGGCTCTGCTAGTTTTAATGAGGCCATATGGTGTTAACTTGCTCTGCAACACTCATCAAATGTTGAGCTGGCTTTTTACCTGCTGTACACATGTTCGAATGACCTCTCTCAGGTGAATTATTATCAAGTTAATTCAATTTAATAAAGAGGACAGGAAATTGAAGTTGTCAATGCACTGAATAAAAACATTTCGATTAAAAGACCAGCACCAATGAAAGTCTTTTGACCAAAACATTAGCTGCCAAATTGTTTGTTATCACACTTGGGCAATTTTGCACTATATGCTTGAATAAAATAATGTAGTATTTGCTTGATGGGCTTTGTATACGCTTTTCTAATAGGCGTATCCTGACTTTCAGTGGTATGTGAGTTTACTACTTCATGCTCGGTTGTAAATGCATTGTCATATTAATCCAATGATTTATTTTTTTATCTACTTGACTATTAATTTGTTGCTTCTGTTCATAAGAATTGCAGCCACAAAACCATTTTCAGGAAAAAATAAGAATAAAGAAGTGTACATGTAGAACTGGATTTGGGTAATCAGTCCACACTGTAAGAATCCTACATATAGGACTAAATTTGGGTAATCAGTACAAACCGTGAAAAAACCAAGTCCCTATATGAACAGCCCAGGTGTTAAATTTACAGATAATGTGTGGCTTAAACTAAATTAAAAGTGCTTTGAGGTTATCATGGCAAACAAACTGCATAAGGTATCCATTATTACTTAACATAATAACCCAAATCATATGCCTGGGTCATTGAAAACATCACAGTTTCTTATGCTGTTTTCATACTTTGAAAATCGTAACACTCATTACTTAATTTGTACCTCCTGTTGTCTTGTTCTACATGTCTATTAGCCTCCAATAAAACAAATTAATGCTGTGGACCTGCACCCCCCCCCTTCTGAAAATAAAATATGGCTTGTACACAATTCAACAAACAAAGCGAGAGACACAGGCATGACACACAGCGACAGGTGGATATGAATTTCTAAGGAGTTCTGACAGGAAATAACAGAAGGGAAGATCAGAAATAATGAATGTAGGTAGCGGGGAGGTGAATGGGTCAGGGGGGGCGAGGGGAGGGGGGCGGGGGCTGAGGCAGGCACATACATTTTTGAAAAGGAACAGATGGGAAAACAGATGAGGGAACCACCAGGGTATCAATTATCTTCACCGAGCAACAAATCGCAAGTCATTCTCTGTTCCCTGTGAAACAGGAAGTTCGACTTGTGTTTCCCATTACATTACAATGCATTACATTACCTTCAGGCATTTGTCAGAGACTGTCATAAACACTGACTTACATAAGTGCACACCAAGTTATTAGTTGCCCTTAGTGATAGTAGCCCTTAATACATAACTTACTCAGTACTCACTTACTTAGTACTAACAATGTTGTTAAGTGGTAAATGGATTGCATTTATAATATAAGTAAATAAACCCGAAGCACTTTGCAATTGATGCTTATCATTCACACATTCTCACACACCAATGGTGACTGGCTGCCATGGAAGGTACCAACTAGCTCGTCAGGAGAAATTGGGGGTTGGGTGTCTTGCCAGACTACCACTCTTACCTCCTGAGCTAATGCCGCCCCGTACTACCAGCTACTCTCCTGGTAAGAGGGATACTGAATATGCCTTGCTTCAAATGGGTTTGCCATTACATTTTCAGATATAGCTGAGGTGGGGCTAGTAAAACTATGATCAATGTGCAGAGGTCAGTATTATGTGAGCCAAACACAGTTTAAACAGGTGTGTTTTCTGTCTGAGACAGAAGAGAGAGAGTGATTTTACCATCCCGATTGAAGTGGGGAGCTCACCCATTGGGCACATAAGAGAGAGGTTGTGCCTGGGACAGTGAGTTGGGCAGGGGATACAATGTGGAGAGGCCTGGCAGGAGTTTCACGTCTGATTATAGACTGCTGGAGAGGTGTTGCCTCCTCCTGCTGCAGCATCGGCCACAAATGGAGCATTTGTGATTCATTCAGCCCACCACCCACCATCCAGGGGAGGGAGGCATGAGGAGAGGTGTGAACTTTTTGCGGTGTAAAAGGTTGTAGCATTTTCTGAAGAGGTTGGCAAGTCTTGTGAAAGTTTTTTTAGGGGAAAAGTGTATGGCTTGCTAGAGTGTTAGTATTAGTCGGTGAACTGCAAATTCTCTTTTGCAGTGACCAGCTGGGAAATCCATGAGGTTAGGCCACAGGTCTGCAGCCCTGGAGAGCCAGAAGGTTGACTGGTTTTGGTTTTTCCCTAAAAATCTGCACCCAATTCAGACCCAAGTAACGGGATGAAGTGAGTTAACTGCATAATCAACTGCTCTATTTGATTGATTCATTAAATAGAGTAACAACAGAAGCTAGCAGAGACTCTCCAGGACCAGTGGTGCTGACTCATGGAGTCGGGGGAATGCCATGGATTGTGTGGGCAGTCAGATGTAGGGGATTATTAGGCAGCCAGGTGGAAAGATCTAGTTGTAGTTGATGTTGGACACTAGTGTTAACGGCTCTACTCTTGAAAAGTGCTATAGGATCTTTAATTATCAAGCCCCGAGTTCCACATCTAATGGACAGAACCACCTACAGAACAGTGGCCCCTGTCACTGGGCCTTTTATATGTGGGGTGACCAACATCTATCTCTTCTACCACTAATTTAGTTTGCTCAATCTATCTACTAACCAAGTCCATTCCTGATTCACTTCAGGTAAACATTATAATTTGGTAAAATTAGGCGCAGAATTAGCCGGATGATGGCAGGCATGAATGATTGATCCTTGAACAGTTGCTTTTAAATTATTCTCATTTTATTGAATTTCACCAGTCAATGGCCCTTGCCCCCACACTTTCAGCCAGGGGTCAGTTCATCATAAGTTCTTGTATCAACCTATAATGGGGAAGGAGTGATCAGCAAAGCCTTTCACCAAAAAAGAGGGGGATGGAAAATGTTTTGTCACAAAATGGCCGCCATGTCAATCTGACTTACATAGATGAACTCCAAAGGTCTGATTCCTGCATAAGTCAATTTTCAAATGACTGCTATTTACTGTCCTGGACATTGATTATGAAGGAACAGCTTGTGAAAGTCAACTTGTGAATAACCTTTCAGAAATAAAGTCCAGCTGGCAAGATTCCCGCTCCAGAACTTTCCGTCTTCCTCAGCAACCAGAGCACACTCTATCTTCTGACCTGTCTGGGCTGACAAGCCCAAATTAGGTGCCAATTATGTCCAGTTGTGTTGCTTGTTTTGCGATAAGCAGAGATGTCAACGCGAAATTGGGTTGAGACCCTCTGAAGTTATTTCATTAAGCCTCTTAGGCGGAATCCCAGGGGGATGAACGAGGGAGAGAAAGCACAGCCTTTTCTGCACCCTCTCGTTCCTTTTCTCCTTATTTTTCACATTTCGCTACCCCCAGAACCCTGCTTGCCTCTGACCTATTTCAGCAATCTGCAGATGCTGTCACTTTATCCAAAATCAAAGCACTGTGCTTCGAAACTTATTAATCACAGATTCGAAAAGAGAGAGAGAAAAAAAGTCATGTACTGGAACAAAATGGAGAAGTCATTAATTGTTAATCCATAGTTAGAAATGGAGGTCATCTTCCATAACTGTGGTGCTTTAATTAGAATTAAGCATTGCTGAGGTAGAGTCCGGCGTTAAATCAAAAACTGGACCTACCTGAAATTCACAAGGTACCTGGTGCCCATGGCAATTTGCCCCATGATATTAAAGCGTTCCTTGATCGTCAGTGGAGCAATCACCGGCCAAGGCACACAATTTGTCAGGAGTAAGTAGGTCGAAGTTTGTAATTATCCTGATTAATTTGTTCAGTAGAGGCCCACATCCAGAGGAATGGTCAGAAACTTGCATCCTCTAGCACAGGGGTACTCAGTCTCAGTCATAGGCTCTCTTGTGTGTGCTAGTTATTGTGTACAGTAAGCTGATTCTTGTGTAAGCTGTTTTATGTTTACAATATGCTGGTTCTTGTCTATGCTGGTTTCTGTGTATGCTGGGTTTTGTGTATACTGGTTCCTGTGTATGCTGGTTTGGTTCTTGTATATACTGGTTACTGTGTATGCTGGTTTGGTTCTTGTATATACTGGTTCCTGTGTATGCTGATTCTTGTGTATACTGGTTTTTGTGTATACTGGTTCCTGTGTATGCTGGTTTTTGTTTCAAATTCTTGATCAGAAAAGGTTACATTTGAACAGTTTCCCTCGTTTTGCCTTTGATTAACTCCAAAAATGGTTTATCTTCAATGACCATTCATCCACACCACCTACTTTAATTTAGAATGTCATCTCATATGAAACGGTTCGGTACGAATATGTGCGCACTGAAAAAAACTGTACATTTTACGATGAAATACTGGCAAACTGGGTTGGCAGAACATTATCATATAAAATGTTAAACATATTACAGTGTTTCACCATAAATATAACAATTATTAACAATTTCGTACTATTTTCCAGACGGTTACCGTAAAATTCACGGACGGTTTTTAGAGTGTACCATTGCACCACTAATGATCTGGGATAAAGGATCTCGCTCTTACCACGCTGCGTTGAACTCCACATGGGCGTCGAAAAATCCCACGACGGGCGCGGTAGCAGCCTTCCACCCGTAGATCCGGGCTCGGATCAGCCCCTCCCTCTTGCTGTTCCGGACGATCTTCACCAGGCCTGGGTACCGCTTGTTCACATACTGGTCCAGGTTGAACTTCAGCTCCACTGCAAAAGACACAGACAGTCAGTTTGGTTTGAGATAGGGCCAGGCTATGACCTAGCTTTACTGGGACTGAAAGGTTGGTGGTTCAAGGCCCAGTGTAGCCACAATAATATCGAAAAGATTGAGCAAGGCCCTTAATCCTACAGTGCTCCAGGGGGGATTGGCCCCAGCTTAGTCAAATAAACTGTATGTCACTTTGTCAGCAAAATAACTAATGTAATATAATGAATGATAATTCAGCAAATACCATACCTGTCCATCTTGCTTTCTTTTGCTAATGCTGAATAAATACATTACGTTAATGAGAATATTTTCATTGATAAATAAAGTGTGTATATCTGTGTGTGTTAGTGTGTTAGTGTGTGTGCGGTGTGTGTGTGTGTGTAAGTAACTGTGTATGTGTGTGTGTGTGTGTGTGTGTATGTGTTAATGTGTCTGCAGTGTGTGTGTGTGTGTATGTGTGTGTGTGTGTGCCTGCGTGCTTTTGTGTATGTGTGCACAATGTTATGGTATTGACTCCCCACTGTTCTACAAAACAGGTAATAAAAATGCATCACGTTCTACGCGGTTGAATGAAGGTCACACTACAGAATTCCGCTCCAGGTTTTCAGATAACATATCTATACACGGCTGTCTGTCTTCTTTAAACAGACAGATACTGGTATCGCCACCATGCTGTACAGTCCAGATATGCCAGCTTGAAAATTGAGCCGGTCAAGCTGTTCATGAGCTGGTCAACTAGCTAGGGCTGGTAGCCTGCCTGAGCTGGTAGCTGGTCAACCAGCTACCAGAAACATAGCTTGAGCTGGTCAAGCCATGTCAAGCTGGGAGCTGGTATGAACTGGTCAATCAGCTAAACCATGCTGAGCTGGGAGCTGGTCAACCAGCTACTAGTTTCAAAACCTAGCTTCAGTATTTTTCAGCAGGGCAGGTTAAGACACCAAGTTGGGGAGATGGATCACTGTCTGAAATGTGCAGCCCCCCCCACCCCCCCCCCCCCCCACCTCCCTAGGTCACACAGAGCTTCGCTTTTTGCTTGGAATATTGCAAAGGCTGCTCTATAACTGTTTTGACACTGCTTTGAAGCTTTTTTTAGGGGAGATAAATCACCACTACACTGATAAAGCTTAATGTATGTTTCTGTCAGTGTGTAGATACCACCATCACAAACAGGTCTGGAGCTTCTTATCTAACTTTCCATTTGGGCAAAGTTTATTTATATTTTGTGGTTCCATGTTTCAGTGAACTTGTCGAGTGGATGCATGCACAACATATACCCCAAAACAAATGCGTCTCATGAAGTATAATCTGTTCTTGTGGAAAGCACAACAATGCTACAGTAGCCAGCACACACACACAATAAGTCAAAGAGGTTCTGCAGCACGGTAACCCCTGTAAGAATATATACAAGCTATAATCAAAGGCAAAACGTAATGCATAGCATTAGAAGGAAATCGAAAAATCCTTGGAGTATCAATATGATGACACCATGTTCACTATGACTTCCTCCATAATGCTGCAGACATAACAGAAGAATACAGGCAAGTAGCAAGAGAAGCAGCTGATTGGTCTGTTGGGTCATGTGACTGCAGCCTTACAGTAATTGAAAGGAAAGATGATGACAGAGACTGAGGACTCCTTATTTATTTAAAGGGAGATAAGAGCCACAGTCACTGTGAAGCCAGGGAAAAACTCCCAAGCACAAAAAAAAGAGTGTGCAAAAATATCTGCAGAATGAAAGCCTGACGATAAATAGCGTAATAATTTTAAATACTCCAAGTCCACAGTGGAAAGAGAACTGGGGTGTTTAATGTGACTTGGTCGATTGCCAAAAGCCTCAATTTAAATTCAATTTCCCCGTCAAACCAATGCTGGTCTGTTTAAAAGGCTCAGTGTTTCTGAGATATAATTAAAATATAATCTATTTACTTGTGATGTTAGACGGAAATTCATTTCAGAGAATCATTAAAGTTTTACATAAGGGGAATGTGAGCATGTGTGTGAAATTGTGCGTTTGTCCTGAAATACAGCAGACGTGCACCCCTCTCACACCACTAAAAGACGCTACCCTGCTTGGAACACCCTCTCAAGCCCACTCAGAGATAAATGGCACTTTATTTTTTTTTTCATAAATGTCAAACTTGCTCTGTGAAATGTCACAGCACAGAAAGCTGCAAATAGAAGCCTAACCATGCTTACTCCAGCGAAGGGGGGCGGAGGGTGGCTAGGTCATTATTCACTTATTCTTCTTCTAGTCATTTCACAGGGCAAATGCTCAATGCTCAACAGGCGGAGACAAGACAGGCGAGTGACGAAAGGTCAAGCAGCCAGCCCCGCATGTTAATGTTCATGTTTGACCATCGGTGGACCAGCGCCTGGCCCTGTGCAAAATGCCCTTCCCCAGGCTAGGATGGAGGTGGAGCCACCACTTCTTGCATCTACGGCTGCGTTGGAAACCGCTTACTAGCGTACTACTCATGCAAAATTGTAGGCTGGTTTTCATTGAAATGTAGCGCGAGCAGTATGCTAAGTACGCGCTTTTGAATGCAGCCAATGTCTCATCATTCGGTGTCAGGAATCGTCAGCCATTTTAAAGGTTCGGTGTGGACTCTAGCAAGGTCCTTCTTTTTTTCTTTTTAAGGAAAAGCGAACAGTCCGTCCTTCCTTTGGAGGGTAGTGGGGGAAAGCAGAGAGGGTAGCAGATGGAGGAGGGATGACAGTGCAGAGGGTGCTGCAGGGGGAGGCCCATACCACCAGCCGTCCGGGGGGAGCGGGGGTCATACAGTACATGGATTTAGACATTTAGACTCTGCCAGCCGATGGTCTGAGCCACACATCTCACCCAATGTCCCTTTTTCTGATGTTATTCACCCCCCCCCCCCCCCCCCCCGCCTTCCTTTTAGCCTGTCCCAGGGAAGCAGAGCACCACCCCCCCCCCCCCCCCCCTCCCCCTCAGTGTCCCGTTTTCTGTAACTCCTCAGAAACCAGCGGGCTTCTGGGACCGCACTGGGTGCCATAGGCCATGTATGGGTGAAGGAACTTCAACTGCCATCACCGTGGAGACTGTTCACAGCGGTTCACCAAAGGACAGGTCTCATCTTTTCGCTGTTATTTTTAAACTCTTTACAGCATCTGAGTGTACACCCCCCCAGGCTCTCCCCCTCTCCTCCTCTTTATCTCTCCTCCTCTCTCGTTCTCTCTCTCTCTCTATCCACGCGCACACAAACAGAAGCGCATAATTACAGTGGCAGGGTTCAGAAAATGATGAGCTCACGTTCTGTGAGGCACGTCCAGGGAACATGCTAATTATATCAAGGTTACAAAATAAAAACGCTGCCAATCCGTTTCCGAGGGAGTGCATTCCTCTGCCTGTTCTCCGCGAGAGAGTCACCTCCGCAACGATCCAGCTCTGTCTGTTTGGCAAGAGGAAAACCAGAGAGAGATCTGACAATCGCTGCACGCCGCACAGAAAGTCTCTTTCTCTCACTCTTTCCATCCCTCCATCCCTCCCCCCTCTCTCTATCTCTCATCCCTCCCCCCACCGCTCTCTCTCCGTCTCTCTCCCTCTCCCCCCACCCCCCCTCTCTCTATCGCCCTTGGCGGAAGCTGAAGCTACCTACAGTAAGTGGGTGTCATCATAGAATAAAGCCTCTCTGTTCTTCAGCGGATCAGTGACCACAAAAAAAAGGCAAACAAACACCTCAGGGATTTAATTAAAAGGAACTTTGAATGTGTTTTGCGGTTCATGACATTCCTACCCAGAATAATGAACCTTCTCACACTGCATAAGCACGCTAGAGACTGAGCCTGGCTGGCTCTCTCACTATCAGTAGTCCAGATACTCGACAGTAGCTGTTGTCTTTCATGCTCTTGTGACTCAGATGTGGGGCCTTTTGGGTTTTTAATGCAGACTTTGACGAGCTGAACATCCACGGAGCCTTTGAAGAACCCACTTGCTGTGTAGGATGGTTCTCTGTTCAAAATGTAATTACCCATGACCCACTCTGGCAGTCTGCGTAAGGGCCCATTTCTGACAGTAATTAAATGCTTGAAAATTTAAATGAGCAAATTGTAAAAAGAGTACAGTCATTTTTAGATTGACAACAGTGCTTTATCCATGAAAAGTATACCCCGTGCTCAGTATTGTTTGCACAAAAATGAAAAAGTACAACCTAACACTCCCTCCACACAGTATAGACCTGTGTTGGATTTCTGACCTTTTGTCCTCTTTAAACTTGCCATTTTTTTGTTGTTAAGATGGTCTCAAGACCAAGATGTAAAACAATATAATGTAATAAATATATGTTGTACATTGCTGCTAAATCAGTGTCAATATATACTTTGTTTTTCTCCTGCTGCTTTTATTGATTTATTTTGTTTGTTGGAGCTTTATGAAAACCATGTCTGGAAATTAATTAAAAAGAATTAAAAAAAGTGTATAAATACTTTAATCAAGCACACTTTTGTGTACCAATAACATGGCACCATCTGCGATTTAATAAACAGCTTGGCAACTAGCACAGCTAAAAGCTAAAATATAAAACACAGGTTTTGAAAATAACCTTTTGTTGACAGCCTTTTTGTTTGTGAAAATACTATTTTGTTGAGGGTTTAATTTGACATTCACAAGCTTGCTATTTTTAAGTCCATATTGCCCATTTCCTTATATATATTTTCCCATATGCTCATAATTCAAATACAATCTTGCTATTCAAATACTAACCACTGTAGCTACAGTAGTCGAAACTGCTTTTCGAAATCTAGCAAGTTATTTCAAAATCCACATTTCCTATTCTACTCATAATTTAAATACTTGCTATTCAGATACCAGCTAGTTACAGTGGTGGGACTGCTTGTACAATTCGAGCTATCTGGTACAATCACTAGCTTGCTAGTTGGAAGTCCACATTTTCAGATTTTCCCCTAATTGTAACAACGTTATGCACACATGAGGCGGTAGATACTTGTTAAGAGTGATTTATTTTTTGTGTTTTGCAGTGAGGTGGCGGGGGAGCTCCGTGCTGCTCTTACCGCTGTCACTGTTGTCATCCACCAGGATGATCTCCTTCAGCAGGTGCGCTGGCGTGTGGTTGACCACGCTGTGGACGGACCGCAGGATGACCGACAGCGCCTCGTTCACGAAGATGAAGACCACCGAGATCTGCGGCAGGTCGTCGGGATAGGCCATCTGCTTGCACCTGTGAAGAAACGGAGCGTGATTACTTCACTTCCCACCGATGGCTAAGCTGTCGCGGATCTGGAGCACACCCGCTGATTTGATTGGGTCTAGATGCCATGGGGGACCCCAGGGCTTATCCATAGCCACGACTCAGCTAGCAAACCAGCCTCAGCCATAATGCCCCATGTTATATCCTCCTGAAACCGAGCAGAAAAGTTTAAGTCCTTACATTTCTTTTGACAGAATAGTGTCTCACAACTTTCTGCAGTGAGAATATTAAAAATATATATTATTTAATTTATGTATATTGAATGTCTGTGTATGTTTCAGCATAATAGAATGTATGGTTCTTGAAATTAAGACCAGAGACTAATGTCCCTTACATGGGACGTAAATTAATTTCCGGGTTTTTGAGGATATAGCAGAAGTGCCCAAACCCAGGTAAAAGCACACATGGCTTGCAGAATCAATGCACTGGTGTCTGTGTTGACCATTCCTGCCAGACCTACTGTAGCTTGCCAAGTGACAGAAGTCTGAAGTCAGTTGAAGTGGGAATTCAACTGAAGTCAGTGCCGAAATCAAGGCACAATTGAGCTGTGTGTCTCTAACCATTGCCAACGTTGAACAAACTGTACCCTTCCTTTGCCGGAAAGGCCCGGAAAGATGAGCTCCCGCTCTTAAACACGGTTAATGCAGGACGACCTACAAAACAAATGATCTAGAACCAATATAATAAATAATGTAATAAATGTAAATTATTCATACAATATATATATACTGGGAAAAACAATGAGGTGAAATGTAGAAGCTTCTGGATCTGGCCCAGAGAGGGTCATAGCGTGTAAGCTGCAGCTTAATGCTTCTCTTTTACTAAACGCGCTGAGTCAACAGCCCTGCTGAACGTGGAATATATATGTGTACCACGGGCGCCCAGAGGCCATCACCATTCTTATACTCAGGGGCTACCTGTAGCCTACTGGCTAAGGTACTTGACTGGGAACCGGAAGGTTGGTGGTTCAAGTCCTGGTGTGCGATAAGATCCACGATGAGATCCAGCTGTTGGGCCCTTGAGCAAGGCCTTAACCCCGTATTTCTCTAGGGGGGATTGTCCCCTGCTTAGTCTACTCAACTGTAAGTCACTTTGGATACAAGCTTCAGCTAAGTAACAGAAACACTCAGTATTTTCGTGTTTCAAAAGCACAGGGAGCGTCCTGTGCATCTAGGGGGAAAATCAGGCAGCGATCCGTTTTTCAATCTGAGAACACTTTTTGATTCACAGCTGTGAAGTGAAGCAGAAAATCTCAGCACCCCCCATGGAGGAGCATACGGTGGCCCACGCGCAAGCCACCACGGGCACATCTGTGACCCTGCCAGCATTCGCCGAATCAGCAGAACAGCAGCCCTGCTAGCTGAAAGGCCGGTCGAGGCGTCTGCTTGTGAGAGAACGCCAAACGGCTGCTGAACGACGGGGCCTTTCTCACTGGGCTGGCTCACTCACTTAGGCAGTGGTGAGAGGTAGAGAAGGCATACAGAGAGAGGAGGACGGAGCTCTGAAACCACAGAACTAGACCTGCTCTGATTAGGCCTGTCACAGGAACGTCATGGAAACCAGCCCTGGGGACCACCAATTGGAGTCCCGTTTCACGTTGCTGTTTTTCGACGACCCATTTAATGAGCTGAACTGCATGCTATGATAGCACGCACACACACACCGTTCAACATCACAGGATGAGACCTGCAAATGAGAGGGGCGTGTGTGTGTCTATGTGTGTGTGTGTGTGTGTGTGTGCATATTTTGTTTAAGATCCCATAATTCATTGCTGCCCATCTCCCCCAGATGATTGGGTTCTCATGGCAACGTGGCGTCTCCGAGCACGGTTGCCAGCGGTTGCCAAGTCTCACACAAACATACGCTGTGCCAGCTGCCAGATTCCTATAGCAACCGCATGTACCGCATCAGCATTTTCATGTTCGGGCTGCCCATCCCCTTTCAGACATGTCAAACAGCAATCCCATCAGAAGGTGTTTATACTCTGCATAACAATGAGCACAACTCAAAAATGAAACATTAACAACTAATAATATTGCATAAATAGACATACTTTATATAGGCTCTAAATATTACAAAGTGGGCAAAAAACACATGGGGGGGATGCAGTGACATGGAAACATATTCCAGAATCTGGACTTCTCACACACCTTAGGGGGCAGCTTTTAGCCTAGCGGCTAAGGTACATGACTGGGACCTGGAAGATTGGTGGTTCAAGCCTCAGTGTAGCCACGATAAGATCCACACAGCTGTTGGGCCAGTTAGCAAGGCCCTTAACCCCAAATTGCTCCAGGTGCTGTAAGTAGCTTAGGACATAAAACGTGCCAGCTAAATAACTGTACTGCAATGCCTCCAAAGTCAAACTTCTCTTTTTTTTCCACTCCTTTGTAAAATGACAACAGACGGATTTTTATTTTTTTCCCATCCCGGCAGATGTTCTTGTGATGAAACCAGCTAATGAACCATCATGGAGGGCAGTCAGAGCTCTCCTTTCGCCTATTCTCTCCATGACACAATTTTGGCACCATCGCATGGCTTGGATCTTGCCATTGTTAAATGCACAATGACTACCATGTGCGCCCTGATGCTTTGAGCCTGAAAATGACAGTCTATCTTCAACTAAACAAATATTGAGGTCTATCCATCTATCCATTACTTACCTTTCTGGGCTTGGTCCTGGGGGGTTCTGGAGCCTGTCCCAGCATGCACTGGGCAATAGGCAGGACCCTGGACATGTCACCAAACATTGAAATTATGATTCTTCTTATTAATTATAATTAGGGGCAATAAAAGACCAGCCAGTTTTTAACTCTGCTCAGTTTTGAACTGTCATGTGATAAGAAGCGACACTTGGCATTGGATGCTTAGGCGGAAATGGCGTGCTTGTCTGTCCTCTCCCAAAATCGATAGCGGACGCTGTACCAAAGAGTGCTGATGACTGGGCACTATGAAACGGAGGAGAAACGAGGGGATAAATAAATAACACCCCCCCCCCACACACACACACACTTTAAAACAATTAAAGACTTATTCACAACGTGCTTTTTCTTGATCACCAACCAAAAATCAATGCCGTAAAGAGGTCATAAAGCTACATCCACAAGGAACCGTGTTCATTTCCAACGGCTCTGATCGTTCATCACAGTCACCGCTACACATACAGTACACGGCAACACGTCTCTGAACACGTAACACGCTGTGCATACGAGCACATGCACTGTAGGCACAAACCACTGTTCCAGTTTAATGATTTAATGATAACTGGCGTTTTCACGCAGTGTTTTGGTGCGTATGTAAAGTAAATGAGAGTTGCGATGAACTGCTTCCTATGGATCGATGGAACAGTAAAGGTATTAAAGTAGATATCTTCTCTGAAAGGGGTGAGGTGAGGTGTCTTGTGGTTGGCGGGGGGGTTACATTTGAAATGATCTCACACAGTGATATATGATCAAGAACCCTTGGGATAAAACCATTAGAAGCCCCAATAAAATATTTCCCTTACAGGACTCCGGCACTGTGTGGAGCCAATCGCATTCAGAAAATGTGATTCTTATATAGGGAGAGCACTAAAGCTTTTACGAGCCCATAAAGCACTTGTCAGGACGTGCTCTTGACTTTCACGAAAGGTAAATTTGTGACATAACCTGGAGATCTCAACAACATCTTAAGATGAGTGGTTTTTGAAATGGAGATTGAAATGGTCTGAACGTTGAAAAAAGAAAGAAGAACCTATTTTTCATTCACAATTAACTGAGGCCCTTTAACTGGTCACAAATACAAGCAGTTTTTACGTATTTCCATGTATTGCCGGAACTATACAGACATGTTACAGGCAAGCAAAGCATTTCAAAAGCTTGTTCTATAAGACAGCTCGCCAGTGGCAACAAACAGCAGAAGATTAAAGACCAGGTGAAATGGAAGTGAGGGCAGCCCTAGCTTCCATGATATGACGTGTACACGAACAAAACACACTTTTCGGGGGTATTTTTGAACGGGGAGTCGATATGAATAACGTCAAATGAGGATGCGCACTGCTGCGTGAAAAGGATATTGATTGGAGGAGAACGAAAAATTGACAGACATTTGATCGACATACAAGTCCACTGCTACACGATGACGTAAAATCTAAATTTTAATTGTTTTCCATGGATGGAAAAGTGCTGCCGTAACATTTCAGCTTGTCTTTAAGTTGACTGCTGAGGAGGTAGCGGACAATTTCAGTACAATGACCATTACACGTTATTTAGCTGACGCTTTTATCCAAAGTGACTTACAGTTGATTCGACCAAGAAGGAGTCAATCCCACCCTGAAGCAATGTGGGGTTAAGTGGCCTAACAGCTGCATAGAACGTATTGTGGCGACACTGGGGCTTGATCCACCAATGTTCCATGTCCCAGTCCAGCACTGTAGCCACTGGGCTATAGACTGCCCCAACCTCCCTGAAATGGATAACAGGCTATGTATCTGGCTAAATAATGTCAGATAACACAGGCTAAATGATGCGAAACACGGTCAGCTGTAAATATGAGGTTGTGTGAGTCTCTGTAGTGAGTCTGGGTGCGACGGTAGGTTGTCCTATTGGAATACGCTCGCACCAGATGGTACGCAGTGTGTCACTACTCCCTCACAGCTAATGGAGGCCTGCACAGATTGCTCATATACAGCCTTCCAGTACAGGATGTGTGGACACTCGCAGAAAAAAAGGTACCAAAACTGCGTGTCCCTGGGGTGGTACCCTATAGGTACATAAAATTGTATCCCTCCTGATTGGGTTAATAATTAATTTCTACCTTTTTTGGTTATAAAAGGTACTTGTTTCTGCCCAACGAAATAGTATTGTACCTAACAGGGTACATTTGGTAAATCAGTTCCTTAAAGAACAAAAGTGTACCTGGACTGCAGCGTTATTTCGGAGAGTGCACGCTCAGTCGCGGAGGATACGCGGTCTTTTGTCCGAGAGCTTTCCTGGAGATCAGTCACCAGCGAATGCGCCATGCAGTATTCTCTTACTGCACACTTTCCCGGACGGGTCGCTGATAACTCGACCGAAGCGCATCATCAACAGTGCCTGGATGATCTACCAACAACAAACGGCAAAGTTCAATCACCGGAGTATCTGTTATTGTGCTTTCCCGCAAAGCTGCTGAAAAAAAAGAAGTGATTTCAGCCTCCAGACGAACGGCTGCTCTTATCTCTCTTCCCTTTTCAAAGTGGAGATACTACGGTAAACCTCCTTTTCCTGGGTAAAATGTATCAGAGGAGCAATCCTCTCCACGCTACTGGCAAGATCTGAAGGGTCATTATTCAACCTCTCACCGACTTTCACAGACACTGGTGAAACTTTTCTGTCTGATACGCTTAATTACAAAACTGACTCAGTATTCAGTCCCTGAGGAGCAGCCATTCCATTTATTCATGAATACTTCACTACAAACCAACGTAGCATAGTACGGACTCAGTATAAACCCACGTTTTCACATAATAACCAAAAAATCTGCAGCAATATGATGTTTTAAAAAACAAACCTACTCACCATATTTTATTTACCCTTGATCGGTTCTCCTCCTCCTCCGCTGACTTAAATAAACGTGCGTAAGGATTTTCTAAATAAACCTTTCTCCAACTGAGGAGATATGCAGTGATATTAAAGCATAGGTAATCCAGTGTCACCCAAAGTTTCCAGAACATAGTGACTGACTACTGCTGCCTGCCTGCTCCAGGATACTGCCATTGTCTAGTTTATCAGCCTTCACCAGACATCAGGGGCAAAAACAAAACTTTAGAGATGTCAGTTGTAACTCTTTTCCTAATATTGCCACCGTTATCCTTGCCAGGGTTGATATTTATTGTGGTGAATGCCAGAAATATTCTTTCAAAGATATGTGATATCTTTAAATCGGATGATGTTCGAACAATAAACTCCTAGTCACTCCAAACTTTACAGCCCGGGTCATGGAAAGCCACAGTGTCTATTGTTCTTCTGTTCAGAGTCAGAAACCGAAAGCAAACCGACTCAAACCCACCAGGCCTAGGGAGAGGGTGGGTTTCATTTTGCAGGGATTCCACGGCTGTATGCAGGGTCACTGCAAGGGATTTTGGGACCCATGAATAGATCTCACATTGGGCCCCACCATCCAAGGTCACCCCAGACAATCCTATATTCTAATATTTCTAAGGGCCCCTGCCAGTCCTTGTAATCATCCTAACCCCCCTCCTAATCACACTGCCACTGCCTGTCATTATGTCGCAGACCTGTCGCAGCTCCGTCTGTGCCTCCATCGCCATAGCCACCTGTAGCCAGCTCCGTAACCATGACATTATATTAATCACAGTGCTTAAAGGGCACCTTGCTGTACACCGACAACTGCACACCAACCGAGTCACTGTTGGCCGTAGATTACAGAACTCGTTTTCAGACAAAAACACGGGCCAGCGAGACAAAGAAATATCATTTCCAAGAAATTACGTGCTTTTTGAATGTCAAATATCACTGTCTGAAAATCAGCCAATCCAAGTATTTCAGAAAGCAATATCTCTAAAATAATGTGTCTTTGCGACAGTTTTGCCACAATAGTTCTCTAGCAATGCTCTGTCTCAATGTAAGGAGAAAAAATATATATAATTTCTGAATGAATTTAAAAAGCTGACACAGTTCTACTTCTTGACTTATAGGTAAGTGTAGTTTAAAATGTCTTTTCCATAATTTCATAAAATTCTCATTGATAATAACTTCCATGTATTACTTAAATTCTTTAAAAATCTCCAAAAATTAATGCTGATAATGATGTTATGTTGCTATACTGGAGGCAGGACAACAGTTAACTAACGTTGCATAGCAACCACCTCCCACTGCTTACTAGTATGGGGGAACTACTTTCTTGGAAATTATTCTTGTTAATAAAAACATTTTTATTGGATTGTGTCTATAATATCTATATTATTATGTTTGGTAACTGATTTATAAAAGCAAGAGCTCATGACAGGCAGTGGTGGGGGAGAGCGGGGTCTGTTACACACGGGTCCATTGTTACCCAAAGTTGTTTGCCCGATCAGAAACAAGCTAGCCAGATATAAATCACATTGCCCACCTCCCTACACATCCATTTTCACCTTGGATTTCAACGGACAGGTTTTGTATCAATTTCATGCTCATAAAACATTGCGTAACAATCGACCATGTTTCACAACAGACCCCACTCTCCCATATATAGAAATTTTATCACAGCTACGGGGTGTTGTTCGGCCCAACGCACAGCAGAGGGTCGCAACCCCTGTAGTTGTGATAACGTTTATATATACCACATCCAGGAGTGAGTTATTGCTTTTATGAAACATAATAATATAGATATTACAGACACAATAAAAAGCTGCCTGACATGAGTTATTGCTTAAAGACAATTGCATGGTTTTGCTTAAGCTATATTTAGACATAATTTGATAGACTGGCCTTAAAGGAAGCCTTTAGCCTTTGAGTGTGAAATAAAAACCCAATTAGACCTGCAGGGAAAAAGATCACAGTCAGTGAAAAGAGGGTAGAGTGGAGTTTACAGCCAAAGACCTTCCTGCTGAAAATGTAGAGTGATCCCGTAGTTCCTTTACCCCAGTTACTGAATGCAGTCCAGCCCATCGCTCAACCTGGAATTTGTACCTGTCGGACAGAACGGGCAGGCTTGTAGGCCGTAACTGGATGAGGGATCGGCTCATCTGCTTGTAATGAAAGTAAGTTCAGCGCAAGTTATCATAATTTGAGCGGGAACCAGCTCTGACAGAAGCAGACTGCCAGATTAAGACGTATTCCCCCAGCTGTCTCCCCCGGTCGCCCGCCGCCCGTCCGCGGACACAGTGGCAGTTCATCATCGCGCGACGGCCATTTTATTTGCGGGGGGAAATTTTTCACATTAACCTGGGATAACCTGCGGGGCGCCCGCGACTCCCGGCGTCCAATCGGAGCGTCCCCGCTCCAAGCCGCGGCCGTTTCCGTTTGTGTCGTTTCGCCAGCGGTTGAGGAGATAATCTCCGAGCAGACTCCAGAGCAAGACCAGGGGGCACCAGGCATTTATTTCCGAACGAGCGCTGAGGTAGCCTCCGTGATCCCATCTGCCGCTATCAAAGGGCCGGGAAATGAACCACGCCGACCAGCACTCCTCTAGACCCGGCCGGTAGTTATCGGCCAGTGACAGATAATCGAGTAGCTGAGAAAACAAAAGGAGCAATCGCCAATCCCACTTTCCCGATGGCGCGGATTAATAGCATCCCTGTGCTTCGAGAAAACGGCGAAACTGTAAACTTTTTTTGGGCAGTTGTCCAGTATCATTTTACACCTGGAGCTCAGCAGACTGTTGAGAAATTTTTTTCTTTTTTTTTAGAAATAAACAGAAACAAAATCCAGTACAGCAAACTATTTGTATTCGGGTTGGCAAATGGTTCGGTTCATTCCGTAAATACTGTCATACATCAAATTTTTTGGTAAACCTGTGCAGAGATGGTAAAAAAAAAGTGTCAATTCTCATTAAATTGTATTAACACAATCTGCCATGGAATTAAACAGTAAACAAGTTGGATGAAAAAATGTGTCCAAATATGAATAAGTAGCATACCTCATAAAAACAGGCTCTGATCGAATGTGAATTGGAGAAAAATAAATTACACTGAAACAAACCTACCATATACTAACAGGTAATATATTTTCATTTACAAATATAGAGCCCAGGCACCCTAAATTCACATAAATATGTATTTTCATTTTCATCATAGCAAATTATTTTTAAAAAAAACACACACACAATCTGACAAATGTGATTATCCTATATAAACTGACCTACACGGATCGCAAATGTCATCATTTATATTCAAATATATACACTCACTGAGTACTTTATTAGGTAGACCTGTATACCAGTTTGCTAATGCAAATATTTAATCAGCCGATCATGTGGCATGAAATATAATCTAAGTGACTTTGATCGTGGAATGAATGTTAGTACCAGACAGGGTGGATTCAGTATTTCAGAAACTGCTGATCTCCTGGGATTTTCAGTCTCTAGAGTTTGCAGAGAATGGGGCAAAAACATCCAGTGAGCAGCAGTTCTGCGGGCTGAAATACATTGATAATGAGAGATGTGAGAGGAGAAGGGTCAGACTGGTCGAAGCTGACAGGAAGGTGACAGTAGCATAAATAACCACGCATTACAACAGCTATGCAGAAGAGCATCTCTGAACACACAACACATCAAACCTCTTTAGTCAACAGCAGCCGAAGACCAATAATTCTCACAAATCCAAAGTCTAATAAACACATAATAAAGTGCTCACTGAGTGTAAGTGCAAATGCATGGTGAATTAAATAGGTCACATTCAGACATAACCAATAACAGAATTATAATGCAAACAGCCGCAGTGACGTATTACAACAGTGCTATGCAGAAGAGAATCTCTGGACACCAATAACACCAAGGCTACAGACTTAAGTCTAATAAATACCTAATAAAGCGCTCACTGAGGGTATATTTATATTCATATTCTATATTCAAAGATCTGAATAACTGTGAGGGAATTCAGAAGGAGAAAATAAATTCTTCAGTCCTCCACGGTCCCATCGTCACAGTGAACCACAGCGTGGGTTTCGGGTGGATGTAATTAAAATTAATGGTTGGTTAGATAGACTTTCCAACCCAAGCAAAGAGGAGAAATCAATATTATATCAGATGGGCACGGACGGGATATGAAGACCGTCTATTAGCCCCCTAGTCATCAAAGAGCTCTGTTCAATAATTCCTGTGCAATTAGGAGCCAATTTGCCACTTGTGCAGTCAGTTGGTAGCACTCTTCCTGTCTAGAATGTGGTGGCTGAAAGGACATATATTTAACAAAATTTGCCCAACATTGTATACATTACAGCGGATTTCAAAACATAACGCCAACATCAAAAGGAAAGGAAATCAATGGCACTTGATATTGAAGACAGAACTAGAGGTTCATGTCTGCCGTAGATGGGACCATGTGTTCTTTTCAAAGAGTACACAGAAAAATGTCTGGTGTCAAATCCACTCTAACAGGGAATAGGGACCATATAAGATCAGATACGTTGTGCTTTATTGAACCATGCGGGGTCATTTGTCCTCTGCATTTAACCCATTCTAGTTACTTAGCAGCAGCGGGTAGCCACAGTGCAGCACCGGGGGACCAACTGCCTTGGTCAAGGGCAATGGCAGGAGCACTCTGTTCCTAACTGGACATGCACGTTGTTCAGTGCAGGAGGACATCGGAGTACCCAGCGTGACCCAAACAAACACAGGGCGAACAGGGAGGATCCAGCCAACTGGGACTCGAACCCAGAACTCCTTCTTTTGAGGCAACAGTGCTAACCGCGCCATCCGTATTTATTTATTATTTATTCATCTTTCATGCTACCGTCCAGTCCCTGTAAGACTGTAAGAGTTGATTTAATACTCAACATTTTACAGTGTACTGTACTTTAATTACAAATGACCTCACACATCTTGTACAACGGCACTGCAGATAAAGGGTAATTGAAATTGAACATCCCTCTGATTGGAGTTAAATTAGCTTAACGAAGGTCTGTTTTGTTGCACAGCCTAATGGTGAACATGTCATACGCATATGAACCTTTGGAAATGTTCATTTATTTTCACCATGGTTACTCGACAGGCAGCTTGTATAATGCAGTGGAAATAAAAACAAAACGATGTACATTACAAATAAGTAAATATGAGAAATATTTACTCAGCACATAAATCATATTTTGTGATCTGTTCCAGGTAATGAACAAGAAAGCATTATTTTTTTTCCAGAGGATGATACGGTTCATCAAGGATTTTAATGAAAATAAATGAGTTATATCCTTAAGCATAATATTGTTTAGATAGCTTTGGCTGCACTTTTTTGTAACCATTTTCTTCATTTTGAATTATTGCTTGCCACCCACACCTGTGCCAGGAGCTCCACAGGTGATACACAAGCACTGCTCCAAGGCATCTTTCAGAGCTCTGCTCACTGCTGTCCACACTACACTGTCAGGAAAAAGGGTACGGAAAATGCCCAAGGTACAAAAGCCTGTCTCTGAGCTGGTAGCCTATCGGTACATACAATTGTACCACTAGCCATTTGTTTAATAATTCAAGTGTAGCTCCTTTGCTTGTTAAAGGTATTTACTTGTACCCAAAGGGAACACTATTGTAACTTTCAATTTGTTTGATGTTTCAAGGTGTACCTCCACTGTAATGTTATTTCTCATTGCTGCCCACTCTAGTCCATACAGGTCTACAGGAGAGCTAGCAGGCTTCCCACTGCTGTTCACAGTACAGGCCTCCAGAAGAGATCTCACTGATGCCACACAACTGGTAACCTGCAGTTATGATTATGGCAGGGAGAGATCCCCCTGAACAACACAACCCAGCCAGGGTAACCCTCCTACCAGAGGTGGAAAAATCCCAGTTTCAGAAAGTTAATGTCCTCCCAAGGATTTTTTTCCAGTCACCTGGATAACACAATTCTTCAGCCATGCAGAGTACCTAATTAGTGAAATCAGCTGGCTGAGTTAATGGGTGGAAAGAAACACAGGGCAGGACTTCTCCTTCTGCCCCCCACCCCCTGGGAGATGGGAGCGCTGTCACAGCCAGCGGTATCCTGCTGCCATGGGAACAGCCCGGTAATGACACAGGCCGGGGTCATACCCCTGTTGCCAAAATACATTCATAAAAACACAGCTTGCGATTTCATTTAGTAAGAGAATATCTTTCATCTGCATTTTAAAAACAATACAGGGTGCTGTGCAATGCAACACAATAGAATCAAATTGAAGAGTTTGTCCCCACCATTTTCATGGTCATGCCTGGACACGTAAATATACACATTCAAAGCTACCTCAGTGAAGGTTTTTCTGCACCTACACAAATTCACAACAGTAATTGTCTTTTTGCATGAACCGCAGTCACAACTGATCGCATTGATTTCCCAGCTCCTGTTTATGAGATGATTGTTGTGCTAGCAGGATTGGCTGATGAGGCTGCAACACGGGTAACATTTTTCACTTCTTTTAGGAAGAGAACTTAATTTACTGAGCAGCCACTCAGGAGGAAGAGCGAAACTATTTGACTGAAAACTCATTTCAAAGTTCACAAAGTAAAATCTGAAGAGGCATAAACACGCATAGTAAACTTCCTTTTTTAATCACAGCGCAATATGCGTTTGCTGGAGAAACACTGGTTTCAGCTAATGTCATTGTGATTATAGCTAGCGGTAATGTAAGCTTATCTTCACTTACCAGCGTGGAATATAAACTAGCATCATCCAAACCAAACAAAAGCCTCTAATTTATTTTCTTTTTGTGTTCCCCCTCCCCTGCCCCCCACCCCCTTGTGTTATGGGCTTATTGAAGTTGAGAAACACAGAAAATGGTTTGCCTTTGTGTAAGGGATGCCAGCAATCACTGTCTCATGTTCTGCCATAAATGACAATTGGCTGGGTTTCATTATGCTGTAAAGCAAAGAAGCCATTGACCCTCATACTGTACATGTGCTGAATAAAATGTCTTGCAATGAGACTTACGGTACAATTTTTATTTCACTCAAGAATAAAACATTAGCCTGTTTTAAGTTACAAGTTGACAAGTGAAGCTTTCTTTTCCCATTGACAAATGCTGAAATGAGTCCAACTAGCTGACCTAATTTGCAATCTTTTTATCTTATAATAAAAAGTAATAGATATAAGATTTTAAGTCTAAAAACAAGACTAAAATACTTGTTAATATTGACTTATTTTTTGCTTCTTGCAGTGTAAGGAAAGAGAAAAGGTTTCTGTGGGGAATTTTCCACACACATACTTCTTCACATATTTCCCTCTCATGGTTCGTTTACATTTTTGTAGCAGAATCTAATGTAGAGTGAACTTCAGAGCTCACATTCATAACATATTTATTGCTGAGTAATACGAGCTTATTAAGAGTTTATCACTAAGTAACTTCAACATAATTCATTACAAATTCTTAATTACAAATGTGAATATGTATTTTATATATTATATTATATACTGAATTTTTTAATATGATATTTACACTCATAGGCCATATCTTCCTAATACACAACAAATACTGGACAAAATGTCACTTGCATTGATAACACTGAACTGTCACTGAAGCATTCCAGGTAAAGTTCTGTCCATTGCTCAGGGGTAAAGAGGCACTGCTGACTCTGGGGATTCAAACCTCGCAGTTCCATACCCATTATGCTGAATTTCCACAAAAATGTATTTGTTGTATTTAGATGCCGCATTGACTGTATCTGCTTCTCCCTGTACTGCCCCCTTTCTTTATATTGTCTGATTTTGTGCATAACCTATTTTACATTTCATTTTTTATTTTTAGATACAGTATAAGTGCTGGTAATAAGCAAAGCTTACTGGGACATACAGTCCACTCCACAATATGGCACAATGGATAGAACTATAAATAGGCATGCAGTCTCTTGCTCAAAATTAAAGGATCCTGAATTAATTTACATGATTAAAGACATACAGTATGCAGTGTTTAATCCAGGAAGCACACTTTCCTTGAGACTAATTCAAAAGCTGAGATGCAACATGTCCACCCTTTCTATTCAGAAAGGCACATAGTATGTTATTTGCTAATAAAATGCTTATTCAAAGGGCAACGCTTACCTGATGATTATCCCCATTACTAATGGTCCAAAACGCAGTGCAGATAGCTCAGCTGCAAACGTGCCTGGACCTACTGACTCACTAATTATTCTGGCTTTCAGAATTTCCGAAAATGAACACAAATAAACAAGCTGTACATATAATCCCATTTGTACACTGGTTGTTCTCTTTGAAACAACTTGATATTTACAATAACTCAGAAATTGTATGAAAAACAGCTCAGTGGAAAATGAACTCTGAGTTGAGTTTCAGTGAGGTTCAGTCCTTCCATCAAAACTACCCTACGCTACCCCCTCCTGGGGCCCGTCCAGATGCACTACCCCCCTGGGACCCACCTCAATGCACTACCCCTCCTGGGGCCCATCCCAAAGTACTACCCTTTCATGGGGCCCACCCAAATGCACTACCCCCTTCTGGGGCCCCACCCAATGCACTACCCCCTCCTGGGGCTAAACTCAAGGCATCGCTGCAAACAAATGTCATTCAGTTCATACTTCCATATAATGTAATATATGTAATATAAAGGCCTGTATTAGGGGTACACAACAAGATGAGATCCATTTCAGGATTTTGTACCAACTTGTGCCCCGAACTTGTTCATTTGTTCAATCATATCTGACAAATCTGTTTTGATCATGAGCACAAGCTACAGCCCCAGACTTTGAGTGTAAGATAGCACACCATAGTAGTTTAGAGAGCTGTCAGAAAGCTGATCGGTGATCGGTTGGAACCAAAACCAGCATGCAGATCAGCCCTCCACTACCGGAGTTAAACACCCCTGATATATAGAAAAACTGCTCTGATTAACATATTAATGGGTCTGATTAATCAGCTAATGCTTTGATCTGCAAGTCATTTTAGATTGTGTTTTAGATTTTGGATTTATGTTCATTCCTACACAGATCACCTGATATGGATGTACTGTAAATACCCACAAATTAAAACTGACAGTCTGTACCTTAACTTCATATTCATTGTTTCATTTCAAATCCAGTGCGCTGGAGAACAAAAGCAGCAAAAATGTATTTTCAAATAGAACAAAGGCTGATAATCAAGAAGTGAAACTACATGAAAAAGTTAAACAGAATGAATTGTTCTCTAAAACATACTGATAAAAACATACTCAGCTTCTGAAATCTTGATATGATATGCTTGATATACTTGATAACACTGATATGCTGAAAATTAAATTTGCTGCACTGCATTGCGACCAAGGCAGAAACACTTTGAATTTTGTGATAAGGGCAGGCGGTTAACAAATCAAACGGAAAAAAATCTGTCATCACAAATTCATTAGGAACAGATACCCAGACCAAAACAGATATGACTCCTTTTAAATATTTCACCCCAATCTATGAGAACATAAAATAGATACTGAAAATGTCCTTAACAATACATTATTACTTCTTAGATCCTAAAATGAGCTACATGGTTTTACTAAATAATCTATTCATTAGTCCACCCAGTATGAAAGGCGGCTATTCACAAGACAGCCCGTGCCCATTTTATAATGTAATTAATCTTTCGAGTAAATAATGCCCTTCCTATAACCACAACCACCGATGTGGAAACTGTTTTAGACTGAGTAAGCTGGTCCTTCCTTTTTTCTCAGACTTGGAACATTTTGGAACTGACAAATCATTTATCAAACGGATTAAGATCTTTCCCGATTCCCCCCTCTGCCTCAGTCAACGGTAACAGTCATATATCACTCGTATTATAATGTTTTTGGAGGGAACACGAGGGTACAACTGTTCCCCACTTTCTCTGCCCTATTTACTGAGCCCCTTGCTACCTCAATCTGTCAAAACTTTCACCTCCAGAAGCACAACATATGTTTAATCACAAGCTGGCTCTATACGCCACGGTATTCTGAACTTCTCTTCAGTTCAGTAGCACACAGAGGAGTGAGTCAGAAGTTGTTCTCCCCGAAAACATTCAAAGATGACCCGACTGCACAGCCAGAAGCCTGGCCCCTTGGATGGTCCAAGCACACAGAATCAAAGGATATGGATTTCCACCAATATAACATCATGTCCAAAACTCCAGTTTTAAACATTCAGGATGAGAGCCAATGAGCACCCCCCCTCGGGTGGTAAAGACCTGGCTTTGAACAGCTGCTGTGAAATGAATGTTGTTTTCCATGGGCCGGTTCTACTTTCTCTCCACAGTGGCTCTAAAACTATTGACTTCCCGGCTGGAAAAAACAACTCAGGCTAGGCTTTGAAACACCCGGTAGCAGGTTGACCAGTTCAGACCAGCTGGTTGACTAGCTACCAGCTTAGACATGCTACTAGCACTAGCTGGTTGACCAGCTTGTACTCTGCTTGACCAGATTCATGACCAGCTTGGCTATGCTGGTTAACCAGTTCATACTCAGCTAGACCAGCTTAGGACCAGCTAGACCAGTTTCATTTTCATACCTGGATCTTACAGCAGGGATATGCATGAACGTTAAACTAACAGTACACTGAGAACACAGAGATGGTGGATGTGTCTTTGTGCCAGATTTTCAGCTTCATGGCTTTACTGTGGCATAGTTAAACTCATGAAACCACGTCAACTGCCGTTGAGGGCTATACATGAGACATGGAAACTGCAGGGATCCCTGAAACAAAGGCTAGCTGTTTCTAACTGGCAGCATTGAAAGGAATCTGATTCAAAAGCATAGTCATTTTCAAAAAAAGCACAGTGAACTAGTGTCTATGAAATCACGAACTGGAAAATATAAGTTGCCTTCTCAGTCCCATCGAAGAAAACACTGACCTCTGAGGCCTGCCCCTTTTGAAAAAGAAATGAATTCCAACTTTTTCTAAATTAACCAGGCAAAAGGCAGCTGTGCTTCTTTGCAGTCTTATAATGTAATTCATGTAAGGGATATAAATTCATTTATATGAAGTTCACACTGCAACTTCCAATGGGAAACTTGTATATGCCAAATATGCCAAAATATGCAGTGACTCCACACTATGTATTTCAGTAATTCAATGAAAAAAATGGAAAAAAATATCTGTAATGATACTCTCACAAGGTTAAGCAGTCAAAAGAAACAAATGCTTGTCACTGGGGCGGTACCCTATAGCCAGGTACATACAATTGTACCCCAAGCCAGAAATATATAATTAACTTCAGGGTACATTTGGGAAATGTAATCCTTGAAGAACAAAAATATATACCTCACTTTGTTTCTGAGAGTGTTCTATCTAGATCAAGCCCTTAACAAAAATTCACATGTTCAAAAACAGCATGTCCAAAAAGCACATGTGAACAGCGAACATGTGAAGAGTGCACATGTGACCATTAGGGAGGATTCTTTGTCAGGAAAAATGGTTCTGAGAGCTTTTCACACTTTCCATAGGGGATCCACCAAGAGCTAAAAAGGATTCCCTTATGGAGACCAGCCAAAGAACCAACAAGCGTCTTCTAAGATAATTCTTATATTGTGCACTTGGCCAGCCTCCTTACATTCACAATAATTGCCTTGACTGTATGTTTTAAATTTCAGTATACTGTACTTTTGAACCAATACTCCAGTGGTTTAACGCATTGAGAAAACAGGGCAGCATGGGATAGGTCACTCTGCTGCACTGATAAATAATTATGACGCATGCCCCCATTACTCCCATATCTCCAAAGAGAGCTGATGTCCTTGCATCCATCACGCTCCGACATAACTGAATTATATTCCCAGTGGAATCTCCGCCATTGTCATCTGTGGTCTCTATGTGAATATATGCATCGACAAGGAAAATCTGATTATTCAATGTCATTTCTACTGCTATTTGTGTCTCGTGTTTCCTTATTATTCTGTTTTCTTACAGAATCCCCCTACACTATATCAGCCTTGTTATATTCCATTGGCATTTTCTGCCATGCTTTTTTTATTTTATTTTATATTTTTCATTTTCCGGGCCAAAGACAATAGTTTAAATATTATGGTCTACTGTAGCTGCATTATTCATAAACCACAGCCATATCTGCTAATTTTTATTATGCCAATTTAGCCTTGATGATAGCAATAATCATGCAGCTTACATTACTGTTGAGTATTTTTTGAGAATCTACGTTATTTAATGCCTGTTTTAATATTCCATTTCATGAATATTCAGCACTATAACCATTGATTGATACCTTGAATTAGATCCTATTATCAAGAAAAGCTTTACTGACAACAATTAATAGAAACATTATTTGTTATTCATTATGATAAATATTACTGTTGTGGAGCCATACAAAACTATTATTAATTTTCCAGCTTCCAAATAATTGGAGAGAGCAGTATGGTTTTTTTTTCTTTCAGAGAATCAGCTTGTTCAATGAAATGCAGATTCTAGAGCACTTTGGGGAAAAACAGGGACAGAGTGCTTAAATACTTTATCTTGTTAAAGTCATTTAAATGCACATTATTTAGAGCTTTCGCTGCCAATACAGTCACAACAGCCCGCTCACATTAGCATTACAAGGCATTTAGCGGACGCTTTTATCCAGAACGACGTTCTTACATTTGTTTACATTATTTTCACACACACACACACACACACACACACCAGAGTAACGTATAGGCTTCATGCGGTAATAGAAAGCCTTATTATTTCCATGGCACACAGAGGTCTGGGTTCAGTCGATATTTGTCCGTAACTTTGACACGCAATTTTGCTGCGTTATTTCTTTTTCCTCTCCTCACAAACACATTTCGGCAAATTCGATGACCGCCACAATCAAGGAAGCAATTGTGAACACAAGTAACACTTTAATTTGCGTGTTAAGTTGATTGAGTGCTAGCCAAAGACTACGACACATTCTGTTCAGTACCCTCCTGAGACCCAGGAGAAAAAAATATTCCACATTGTTTGACAGAATACAAGTGTCTTGGATGACAAAAACATGAATGTCCCTTATGTTAAAAGTACAATAGGTACAAAAGGTACAATAGATACAATAGGTACAATACAATAATGTAATGACTTTGAGGCCCCTCTTACGCCATTGGCTGTGGCAATTAGAACCAATTTTCAACCAATGAGCTTGAATTATTGTGCAGCTATACAATGTTTTGGTACAGAGTGTCGGTCCATCAACTGCATATTTTGAAACCCGAATTTAAGGACTGTAAACAGATGGCATGGTGAGTCAACATGTCAGTGAGCCCTTTTCAATGATAGGAAGGGATTTACAATGGTCTTGTAACAATGTTTAAAACAAAAATCTTACCTATTGTACCTTTGAGAGAAATACAGTATAGAGTTCAGGGAAGCCAGTGTAATGTCAATCCGATGTAATGTCCTCTCAAATAGAACACAGACGCAGGGTCTCAGGCGATTAAAACCTCCATCAACACATCCCACTTGAGCGTGGCCTCTGTCGAGTGCATTTTAAAATATTCCCAAAGGGCTGCTTAAACAAAATGATTTTTCTAAAACCACGGCCGGTATTAGACTGCAGGAGCATAATAACATTGCCTACAAACTATAGACAAGGCACAGAGGGAGATACAGTATGTTTATGTTATATATAGATTCTTCATATATAAATTAAATGAAAAAAAAATATATATACATATACCCCTCTATATAGGCTCGTAAACTTGCCAGTGTGAGTTGCCATTGTAATAATAATAAGCTATTTAGCTGATGCTTTTATCCAAAGTGACTTACAGTTGATTAGACTAAGCGGGGGACAATCCCCCCTGGAGCAATGTGGGGTTATGGGCCTTGCTCAAGGGCCCAACAGCTGTGCAGACTTCATGGCAACGCCGGGGCTTAAACCACCGACCTTCCAGGTCCCATTCATGTACCTTAGCCACTAGGCTACAGGCTACCCCTGCATCGGTAATCTATTGACTGTTACAGTACGTATTCATCCTACACTATTAGCATGATAGATTTATGACAGAGTGGAGACAGTAGAGCAGAATAAACCGTGTGCAGTATTTTTCTCCCTCACACCCTGACATGATGGGAGTGTGTTGCGTTACTCCGCCGCGCGACTGGCGAGGCCGCGATGCGCTGTCAATCACGCGCCTCCCGCTCTCTGCTCCTGCAGGAGCGCAGGGAGAGTCTGGCTGTCAGGACCCGGTGCAGATGGATGGCATTACCTTTTTATGTGCACTGTTTTATGCTTGAGCGTTGAGTCGGCCAATTGAAACGAAATCTTACCTCAGGTAATAAAAGTATTGCTTTTACTTTTACTACTATTTGGAGAAAGGATCCCCCCCCCCCCCCCCCCCCCCTTGACAACCCACCCCCCCACCACTCTCTCGAGTGTCACAGTGAAAAATGAGCCCAACAGTAATATATCTGTAGTGCTTTGCATGCAAAACTGAGCTCAAGCAGCTTCCGGCAAATGAGCTGATATTTGGCATGGTTCTCGGCAAGGTTTTCATTCGCGCAAATGGAAAGAAGTAACAGCGATTCCGGTGGAGTTTTTATATTCAAGAACTGGGGGGATTTTATTTATTTCTTTCTTTTTAAATGCGCTCTTATGCCGATGCATCCTCACGCTGTTTCAGATCGTTATTTTAACGCATCCCTGGGAGACGTTTATGGTGGCATAAAACATGTGCTTCATCTGGAATACCATTGGAGCATGTTATTGCCAGGATACAAACTGTCCCAATCATACAGGGTATAAATAATTTGAATAATATGATTGTCAGAGACAGAGGCGCAGGAACACGAGCGTAAAACCAGCCAGTGAAGAAAAATGTGTACTGTAGGACCCAAATCCCACTCAGTACAGTACAGTATAGCTCTTCCCGATTCGGATTTCTGCGCTTTTGTCACGGTGACAGTAATTCCAGTAAATCCCATTTCCATAAGCACTTTGGTTCTGCTTTATTATTAATTAGTCTTTCTCGTTTAACTTTCCCCCCTTTTCGGATGTGCAGACAAGTACAGATTTGGAAGGAGAACAAAGCGGATGGGATGAAGTGGATCCATTGTACTCGCACAAAGGCAGAAGAACAGCCCATCTCTTGCTGTCAAGATTTTCTCTTTTTTTCCATTTCTCTGTCTTTTTGTTCCCCAAGTCGATATAAACAGCACTGTTTTGAGAGACTACATACTGTATGTGAGATGTTGCCTGACCCCCACCCTACCCCCCACCCTCCATGTTCTAAATATAACACGTGACTGATTCTGCGTGTCCTTTGTCTCTCTGATAAAAACTGACTTTAATTCTGTGATATCTGAGAGGCAGAACAAGCACACTTGTCCCATTTTTGTTGTAATGTCACAGACCATGCCTGTTTGATTTGGGTTCCACTGTGTTCTTGAGACTTCTCCACTCCTTTCACTGCACCAGTGGTGTGCGGTAGCACTGAAGGAATTTGCTGTTAACATGGCAAGGAACTGATGTTTGTGCATGTGTGCGTGTATGTGCATGCATGTACAAGTGTGTATATGTGTGTACAGTATGTATGTGTGTGTGTGTGTGTATGTGTACAGTATGTGTGTGGGAGTGTGTCTCTGTGCTCTCAGCCCATTTATTCTCATCATTGATGTGTGTACACTCTCAGAAATAAAGTGACAGTGGAGATACATTTTTCTTGTGCCCTGTACAGTAATGTTCTCTTTGGGTAAAAATGAGTAATTTTTACTAGCGGAAAATGTTCAAATTAATGATATATTGCTGGCTAGGGGAACAATTGTATGTACCTATAGTACTGCCCCAGTGACCTTTTTTCTACCTTTATTTCTGAGACTGTCTAAGGACCTGTGGTCCGCGCTAGTGTGCACCTACTTCTTGGGCCGGTAGTCGGGGATGGTCCGGTCCAGTGAGATGCGGTCGCTCAGCTGGGCGTTGTAGCCGTACTCCTCGTACTTCCCCTCCATCTCGTGGCTGTCGTCCCTCAGGGTGGCCGCGAGTCCCCCCTGGCCCAGTCCGCCGGGGCCCTCCACCAGGCCCATGGGCTTGGCCAGACCTGGGGTGAGCAGCGGAACAGAGGAGGGGGCGTTAGTCCACCCCGCTGGGGGAACACGGACAGGACAACGAAAGAAAGCGTTTTAATATAATCTTAATCTTATAATGAGACATAAAATCGAGTTCTTTTATTGGAAAATATTAACTTGTATAAGTTGCGTGACACCTGAAATTATCCTACCCCATTGGCAAATTTTGAAATGTTTAAAATGTTTTCTCTTTTTGTCTTATCTAGCAAAAGAGTTATAGAAATAAGATTTTAAGTCTACATTTAAGACTAAAAGTCTTTTTTTTAGTTCATTTTTACACACACCCACACACACCCACCCACATACCGTATACACATATACACACGCACATACTGTGCATACACAAGCACACATGTACATACATACACTCACGCACACATTGTGTAATCAGCCGGGAAGTGCATCTGTCCGGATGCTGTGTGCGCACAGAGGCATGCAGCTGAGGAGAACGTTAGGTTTTCATTTCATTGAGTTTCATTAACCCTTTAAGGTGTGAGATTAACCGAACCTCCTAATGCTGACGTAACCATCACTACCGATAGCTGAAAGCAGTGGAGTTCTAGAACACCAAGTTAGATAAATAAATGAATAAAAAAAAAGCTTCTCTTCAAAGGGTTAAACATGCGCAGTGTTTGTTTGGTGTATGTGTGTTTTGTACGGCGTGATATTGGTTCTCTTGCTGTGTCGTAGGTGGACACAGGTGCAGGAGCGTGTCCCTCGGGTTACAGCCACAGTGTGGATGCACTCGTTTGTCTGTCACACTCGGCTGGTCGGTTCAAAGGGGTGAAACCTGCCGACACTCCAGTGAGCAAATACCCTGACACGGAGACACAAGCAGCGGCCACACCTGGAAGGTCCACACGCATCCGCCTTCTCTAAATCACCCATAAAACATTCACAAAGCACCGAGACCTAGGTCTCTAACCCTGCCCTCCCTCCGTCCGCCTCCTGTGCTCAGCTCTCTGCGTTAGCATTTATCAACATCATCCGATAATTACGCAAAAACGTACGTCATGTCAGGTGGGAAATCGTTTTTGAAGCACAGACGGAAAACTGAAGTATTTTTGCCAGTTTTGTTTGGCTAAGTAAGCTTGTAATTGTTCCTGCATAAGTGTCATTCCATTGCGTTGTGCTGTATAAAAACAGTTTTAGATATAACCCATTGTCTGATTAATCAAATAGGCCCTTGTCCTTATCTTTGCTGCATTCTCAGCACTTGAGACTGTACTTCCCTCTCGGGTCTTTCAGTGCACTTATCCATGGTTATGGTTTTGCACTTTGCTGTACGTCGCTCTGGATAAGAGTGTCAGCCAAATGCCAATAATGTAATGTGTAATGTAATGTTTTACAAACAGCTCAGCAAAATAGCAGCTAGGCTCTAAAATATGCACACTTCTACCAAAATTGCAGTTGTATTACTTGGATCAGTGTGGAACGCAAATCGAAAGCTCCAGGGGGATATGAAAAGCTGAAAAAGCATAAGAAAGTATGTGTGTGGGCCTTTAAGCCGTCTGCACTCCTCTTCCTGTAAAGATGAGCCGAATGTCACCTTTCACTTCCAGCCTCGCGCTAATTAGCATTTGATAAAGCGCATCGAGACTCCCACTCGGAGGCTGGAGGGATATTACTGCTGGAGCGAGAGAAAAATTCCAGGGAATTATTATTCATGCCATATTTAGCTGATGCTTTTATCCAAAGTGACTTATAGTTGATTAGAATAAGCAGGGGACAATCCCCCCCCGGAGCAATGTGGGGTTAAGGGCCTTGCTCAAGGGTCCAACAGACTGCCCTGTTGTTATTCATTGCTACCAGCAGGGGGGAAAGGGAGAAAAAAAACATCCAAGGGAAACACACAGCCCTTGTAACCCATAATGTTCACGCAATATTACTGGAATGTTCTGTCAATGTTATAACATTGCCACTACATGGTAGCAACGTTGTGAGAATGTTTTACTGTGCGCTCAGCGGGGCGTGACCCACGACAGAAGCCGAGTATAATATCACCGCCGTATATACGACGAGACAAATTTTATTTCATCAAACGTCAATAAAGAACCTGTTGCCGGAGAGCTCTTTGGGCATTGCAACCGCCGTCTGAATTCCTTGACATTTCTTTGAGGCTGCCAAACGCTGCCATCCTTAAATCATGACGCTACGCCGAGTCGAACACGACTGCAGTCAGAAAAATAAAAAGAGCTGTCAGTTACTGCTGTCTTTGTCTCTGACCTTTAAGCAGGGGAATGGGGTGTGCATATGGGGGAGGAGGGCTGCCATTTTAGAAACGAGAAATGAAGACAACATCATCATGCCCGATTTGCTGATGCCCCCATCTGGATTTAATGAGTGTTGGTTTAAATCTGTGAATGGATCATGTACTGTATGTGAGCCCTTCCTATGGCTATCTGTGTGTGTAGTGAACTTCAAACAGTAGGTATGCACCCCTGGGCAGATTCAAAGAACTGACAAATGAGACTCCATTCTGAGCATACAAAACAGAGGATTCTTTTTCTATTATTCTACTATTCGTGGTGTTTTAGTTGCAAAAACTGTCGTATTCCTACTTGGTCAGTTATCTGATTATTCAACAAGGGTTCAAGTTTTTAGCACTTGGAACCATACTTCCCTCTCGGGTTTTCAGCGCACTTGTCCCTGATTATGATTTTCCCTTTATTGTACGTCACTCTAGATAAGAGCGTCTGCCGAATGACTATAATGTCAAATCTAATGTAACATCACACTGCCCATAAGGAGCAACTCGAGCACGGACGACCCAAGCGTGAAACAGAGGGACGTCCCACCGTCAGCCACACCCCGCTCCCAGGCTCATATACCCTCCACATCCTCTCACTCTGCTGTTGTGCTTCTGGACCAGATGGACAGAGACTCCGAGAGTAAACAATGAGTAGAAATCAGCGGTGATCCCGGGTGCCAGCCACCATTTTGGCAAAGCCTACGAAACCTCCAGCTTCTTTACTGAGGCTGGCTTACGAGCTGCATGGATGCAATCTGTCTCATCCCGGAAGAGAGATTACTGCCGGCAGCTCGGAATGGGGGTGGGGGGGGGGGGGTGGGGCGCTGGGGTTCGGAGTTTCATTACCGAGGTTTCGGGAAGGGCATGGCTATCTCTGGGCTGCCTTCTGTGTCTTCACTGGGGGGTTGCCAGTTCTCATCATCCCCCAGAGTTCCCGCTTTTCCCAAAATGTGTTATTGTGCTTGGTATTCTCCTATTCTCGTTACTCTGCCCCCACCCCCCTCACCCCACCACCACCCCTCCGCTGCAGTCCAAGAACAGGCACTCTCAGTGAACTCCGCGAGATAGTTCATCCAGAGCCGAAAGGAGAAGAATATGAGTCTGTAGCCTCTCCCCGTTTGGCTATCGTCTCGGATCAGATCCGGCCCCCCTGCTTTCAGCCTTTCACAGCGGCCGTAATTAAAACCCGCTCGCAGAGCCAGGACAAAAGCGACCGGGCCATTTTCAGAACTTCGTCTTTATTGTTTCTCTTTCTGTGGTTATTAATAAGCCTCCAATTCTCCTGGAGTGTACCCTGGAGAATAATATTCAGTAGTTGCAATGCCCCTTGCTGTTTTGGCTCAAATGGTGTAATGCTTGACTTGTTTGTGCTAATTTGGCGGGGTCAGGAAAACAGAACTTCCAAATATTGTGAAATTGTACAACTGATAAAAAAAAGTCCTTCATGTTTAAAGTTAATGTGTACCTATGATAAGTAAATTAGTCACCATATGGATAAACTGGCTTAATTGAAATGCGAGTGAAGCATAAATAATTGAAACGTTCTTTGCGCAAGCAATTATCAGGATAGGCAGATATGTATGTTAATGTGGTCCGGAATTCAAACACTGCATTAATTCCGTCCTCCGGTCACATAATGCGATTCGAATTCTGTCGGCTGTGTGACAGTGAATGAGCCCTTCTGCGCAGATCCATACGTGATCATTAGGAACAGGAGAACTCTGGTAAAGGGACAAGACCTGTCTTTTGTTTGTTCTATCTATCTATATTTATGACACTGGAAAACAATCTGCTAAATGCACAGGGGTGTGTGTTGGGGGGGGAACGATATCTTCGTCACTGAATTCTGTGGATCTGCCAGGAAGGGGGGGTTCAGTGAGGGTGGGGGGGCGTTTATTTCTCCTCCAGTGCCGAATCACCTCAATGTCACCACAGAATGTGAGGGGGGGGGGGGGTGCTGTCAATTACGTGTGTGTGTGTGTGTGGCAGGTACTGTCAATTACATGTGTGTGTGTGGCAGGTACTCTCAATTACATGTGTGTTTGTGTGTGTGGCAGGTACTGTCAATTACATGTGTGTGTGTGTGTGGCAGGTACTGTCAATTACATGTGTGTGTGTGGGCGTGTGTGTGTGTTGGGCTCGGCCCTGTCCATTACGTGAGTGCGTGTGCGTGTGAATGTGTGCATGTGTGTGTGTGTGTGTGTATGTGTGCATGTGCATGTGTGTGTGTGTATGTGTGTAGGGCAGGAACTGTCCATTATGTGGGACGTTTATGCGTCATCAGGGGATGTACTTCCTTTCTGATGCCCAGCTCTTCAGATTCATTATTTTAACAATCCTGCAGTCTGGTGTTTATTCACCACTTCAGACCATCCACTGACCCACACACAGACACACAAAGAGACACACACAGAGACACACACAGAGACACACACAGCCACACACAGAGACACACACAGAGACACACACAGACACACACACAGACCCACACTCAGAGCCACACACAGAGCCACACACAGAGACACATACAGAGACACACACAGACCCACACACAGACACACACACAGACACACACACAGACACACACAGAGACACACACAGAGCCACACAGAGCCACACACAGAGCCACACAGAGCCACACACAGAGACACACACAGACACACACACAGACACACACACAGAGCCACACACACAGAGCAGAGGCACACACAGACCCACACACAGAGACACACACACAGAGCAGAGACACACACAGAGACCCACATACAGAGCCACACACAGAGCCACACACAGAGCCACACTCAGAGCCACACACAGAGACACACACACAGAGCAGAGACACACACAGAGACCCACATACAGAGCCACACACAGAGACACACACAGAGCCACACACACCCAGAACAGAGGCACACACAGACACACACACAGAGCTGCACACAGAGCCACACACAGCCACAGAGTGCTGGATTTGTACGGCACAAATGTCAAAAGTCAATCTCAACAAGAATTTAAGTCAAAAATAATGCCAATGAGGTTTGACTCATTTCAAGATTTCCCAATGGGATAACAGGAAGCAGTAACAGTAAACAAGCCAATGTATTTAAGTATTTTCTACTTGAGAGAAGGAAATTAAGATTTACCCTTTAAAGATTTAACACTTAAAAACACTAAAGTTAAGACAGACATTTTGGCAGTTTCCTACTTTGCATTTCTTTCACACTCTTGATATACAGTACAAGGGAAGCCACAATATTTACAGTAACATATTACAGTATATCTGTTATATAATGTGGGGATCATTCCAGAAATAAACCTTTTTCTGACCCTGGCCTTCTCAATGCCTTATCTCCAATACCTAATGCAACATTTTACCATCTCAATATTTTGTAAATGCATTTATTTCTGCATTTTGCTCAAAAGTAAGGTTAGAATAGTAGCCACAGCTATTTTATTGACCATATGTTCTTTTATTCACCCTCACGCGCCCCCAGCCTAAGAGGTTTGGAGGCAGAATTTCTCCATCACGTCGAAGGCTGATGGGCTTCTCTAATGAAACGCACTGGCAGGTTGTATTGCCTGTGCTGATAGATTCTTGGCGTTTGTGAAAAATGAAAAACATTGATTCTGACTCTGTTAAATGATCTGACCCTGGGTGGTGTCACTCCCAGACAATGCAATGCAATGGAGCCACTCGGGAAGACCCGGGAATACGGGAATAATAGAAATTTCCCTGCGGCTTGCTGCGAGTGCCCTGTCACTGAGCGTTAAGGAATAACATTACGTTATCTTCAGGAGGGAGCGTGAGGTTATCCAACGCCACAGACAGCGGAGAATAAGGAGCTCTTACTGTGTGCATATTTACCGTAAGCGCCGAACGCATTTGCATATTGCCAGCGTCCTGCGTCTCCCGATAAGTATTAATAATTATTTGTTATATTAAAATTTTCCACTCAATTACGGGGTGAATTATTATATTATTAATGCGTTGCTCGCTGTGCCTTCAACTCAAAATCACTAAATAAATAATTCATATTTATTTTTGCTATGTTAACCCGACTGCAAATATCCACCAGTGTAATCCAAAAATAAATAAAACATTTCCCACCCCACCCTCCCCACACCCCCGTGATTTTGAAATATGGCAAGCGTGAATGTGTGAGCGTCGCTGGGGTCTGGTTGAGGGCTGGCACCGCTGTCTCGTTGTGGGGCTGAAACGAGACGACATTGGGCTTGATTGCGCCCTCTGATTGTGACTTTGTGTTATTGTCTCTCAATCCCACACCGTTTCCTGATTGCGATGCTGACTCCTGATTGGGCTGTTCTGCTACAGAAACAACCAAGGCGAGGCACAATTTCCAATGATGTCACAACATCCAATCAGACAGGCCCCACTTATTTACCCGAGCCAATTCCCTCCGAAGGGACTGATCCGATGGTGCCTTTTACAAAGAAAATAATCATTAAATACTCTATTTTAGATGCTTTAGATTGGTGTTTTGATTAAATCTGGCTGTTGTAAAACGACAAGCATATCTTTCAAAAGGCAGATGTTTTCTTAAAGACACATTTAAACTGACTGCATATCGACACAAAAATATTAGCAGTTGAAACCTCACATGCAATATTCACATGGCTGAATACTGACGCATTATAACCTTCGCAGTAATCTCTGGACTTGTGAAATGGATGAGGCTGGAAATGCAGATGCGTAACCCTGTCTAAACCGTGTAAGCAAAGACTTCATCTGAAGCTGTTTTTATTTATGAAATATGCACAGTATAATTTTCCGTATTAAATCGACTCTGAGAGGGTACATTTTACTCTGATACAGAACACCTGACACCTCTAGGACTTTATATAAACCGTGACAGCTAAATTAACCCACATCATTTTACTGGGCACCTACAGCAATTGATACTCCTTTAGTAAGCATGTTAGACAAAATGTTTAGACAACATTTTACATTTCTAAACAAAACAGGCTAATTCACACTGATTAAGAGGTAAGACCCATAAGTACTGAAATCATCCACCGTTAGTTCAGTACCCGTACTGATATCTTTTTGCTCCCAGGATGCAACTGGCTGGACACCTGACTACATGTTTTGGGGTTTGCTTTTTTTTTTTTTATTCATCCATTATTTATACAGGGTAGGTTGACTGAGCACACACGCTCATTTACAGCTACCTAACCCAGTAGCCTAACCTGCCTGCCTTTGTATTGTGGGAGGAAACCGGAGTACCCGGGGGAAACCACACAGGTACGGGGAGAACATTCAAACTCCACACAGTACGGCCCCGGTCTGGATTCAAACCCAGGACCTTCTTACTGTGCAGCAACAATGCTATCAACTGCACCACCGTGTCACCGACCAAGGTGATCTCCAAGTGTAGCTATCCCTGCTAGCGTTCTGGGTTCGCTTGACGCTTATCTTATTTCAGTCAGACAACTCACAATGGATTAAGAAATATTTACTGAGGTTTAATGTAAATGCAAACTTTGGTGTCAAGGCTCTGTCTCTCATCACTCCCTGTTGTAAGCCAACTGAAATAACGGGGAGGAACTACAAACCCCCCCCTTATGGGGGTCTTGAGAAGCAGAGCTCACAATTGGATGCTGGGGTGGTGGTGGGAGTGCAAAAAAATTCTATGATTTAGAAATGAGGAGGATCATTTTGAGCAAATGCACCTACCAAACGTGGCAACAGCATTCAATATGAGCAACGACAGCACAGGAGTGACGGCATACCAAAAAGAGCCAGGCAGTGCTATGGCTTTAGCATGCAGAAAGAGCCAGGGAGCACTGTGGGTTTAGCATGCAGAAAGACCCAGGCAGCGCTATGGGATTAGCATGCAGAAACAGCCAGGGAGCACTGTGGGTTTAGCATGCAGAAAGAGCCAGGCAGTGCTATGGCTTTAGCATGCAGAAAGAGCCAGGGAGCACTGTGGGTTTAGCATGCAGAAAGACCCAGGCAGCGCTATGGGATTAGCATGCAGAAACAGCCAGGCAGAGCTATAGGTTTAGCATGCAGAAAGAGGTAGGCAGTGCTATAGGTTTAGCATGCAGAAAGAGGTAGGCAGTGCTGTGAGTTTAGCATGCAGAATGAGCCAGACAGCGCTATGGGTTTAGCGTGCAGAAAGAGCCAGGCAGCACTATGGCTTTAGCATGCAGAATGAGCCAGACAGCAGGGCAGCTTTTGTATGATTTCCAGAGTGGGACAATTCTAGCACTGCAGCAACAGCTAGCAGGCAGCACAGCATGGCAGAGCAGTGTAAAATGAGCAAGGGCCTGAACGGGTAAGGCTGGTGCTCTATACAGCCCCTATCAATGGACGTAAGCATCGTGTGAGGGGGCAGTGCTTCTCGAGTTGCCCGGCATAACTAGCACCACAGGCTTTGCATCATTTTGTCAGCATCTCCATTGCTTCTGCACTCTTTTGTATGACCTGGACCGCTACTGCTTCAAAGCTCTCTCTCATATTCAGTGCTATATGGTAGTGGGAGGCATGAAAAGGGTTTTAGGAGTGTTGGCGGGCGGATGGGGAGGGGGGGTGGAGTGGGTGTTTGAGAAATAGAGACAGACTACACAAAAAGAGGGCTTGTGGCACCAGCCTCCAAGATCACAGGAAGTACACAAACTGAGAGACATAAATGACCTGAGTGAGTCTGCCGTCTGTAAGTCCCCCGTGGAGAACACACCATCAAAGAGCCCGGAGTTACACTCTCAGAAATAGAGGTATGAAAAGTGCCTAAAAAGGTACAAATGCTTGTAGCTGGGGTGGCAACATGTATACTCACTGAGCACTTTATTAGGTATCTCATACTTATTTCATTTTTTTACTTATTGGTCTTGTGCTGCTGTCGCCTATACATTTAGAGGTTTGATATGTTGTGTGTTCATAGATGCTCATCTGCATACCACTGTTGTAATGTGTGATCAGGCCCTTGCACCATTCTGACATTTGGTCTGAAAAACAGCTGAACCTATTGACCATGTCTGCATGCTTTTATGCATTTAGTTGCTGCCACATCATTGGCTGATTAAATATCTGCATTAACAAGCTGGGGTACAGGTCTACCTAATAAAGTGCTCACTGAGGGTATGTACATAAAATTTTACCCATCGCCAGTTATATATAATACATTTTTACCTTTCTTGCTTGGAAAACATACTCATTTGTACCCAAAGAGAACATTAGTGCAAAATGTGGTAAATTTGATCCTTGAGGAGTAGAAATGTCTTATTTCTGAAAGTGTACAAAAAAACACATTTCTCTCAGCGCGCCCCTCAAATCTATTCAATTCACCGCAGCCAGTAAGACGCATTAAAATCATAACAGTGATAAATAATGAAACGACCCCCCCCCCCAAAAAAAAAAGTATATGATTTTGAGTATTTTTATGAGTTTCGCTCCACACTGAAAGACATACCGTGAATGATTTAAAGGCAGAATGCATATATGCATGTTTAAAGTGACGCTGGAAGTTCATACATATTTATTAAGTGGAATGCGGCCGGCCGATCCGTTGTTGGAAAGAAAAGTGCGAAAAAACTGTGAAAGCCACTGCCTGTAAACATGAAGGCTGTAACATTGCATCATAAAGCACTGATTCACTGCCGCAGAAAGCAATACACATGGGGGAAGGGGTCAAAGGGCAAATATTCATCGTTTTTCTGAATGTCAGTTGAACAGACGTCTGCAGAAGATGCGATTGGCTGTCTGATTGTTCCAGCTCTTGTTTTACTGATAGAAATATCACTTTACATTATGCCTTGTTTACATAGGAAAGAGTCCCACATTTTCTCAGAACCCCATTTTACATGATGGTGATATTTTTCCCAATGATATACTGTAGTTTAGCAAACTGCAATCATAGAGCCTTTATTTTATTTATTTTTTATGAGTAGCTATCTGTCCTGTCAGATTCAAGCATTTTCAGTTACAATACCGACAGACACAAGTCAACACCAGCAACAAAAAAATGTTGCCCATAATGGACACACACCTTGGTAATAAAATTTGAATTATTAAGGAGGTGGGGCTTCTTGACACATGTTGAAACTCTACATGACATTACATTGCAATTATTTAGCTGACGCTTTTATCCAAAGTGACTTACAGTTGATTATACTAAGCAGGGGACTCTCCCCCCTGGAGCAATGTGGGGTTAAGGGCCTTGCTCAAGGCTTATCATGGCTACACCGGGGTCTCCCTGTAGCTCAACAATATTACCTCATCGCCAAAAAAGGCACACCCCATGATAAGCAGGAATACTTATCTTGTCACATTGCCAAGTATAGCATATAATGCATTGTAGTATAGAGGGTAGGGAACTGAGTGTTAAGCTAAGAGGTTGCAGGATCGATACCCAAGCAGGCCACTGCTATTGTACTCCAGTGAAAGGTATTTAACCTGAATCACTTCAACTCTATAACTGGATGGAAAGCAAAACACTCTAAGCTGTGTATGTGTTTCTGCATAAGAGTGTCTTCTAAATGCCTCAAACTCGCCATGCAAAAAGTAGGGGGTTCCTCGGTGTTCTGGCTAAATTCCCAACCTGGCTCTCTCAACCTGCCACCTAATCATCCCCTGATTGAATTGCGTAAAGAATAGTTATCTCCCTCTCCACCTCAGCTGATGTGTGGTGAGCATTCTGGCACAAAATGTCTGCTGCTGCATCGCCCCCAGTGGATGCTACACACTGTTGGTGGCTGAGGTGAGTTTCCCCCTCATCACTGTAAAGCACTAGTGAGAAAAGCATTATAGAAATTCAAGGAATTAATATTATTATTAAATGCAAATTAACCCTGATCTCCCAATTAGTTATCTGTTCATCTACTAAAGGTCATGACCCTCGGCAAGGTCAAATTTCCCCAAAGTATATTAAATCATACTTTCCAATCCACATCTTCAAAATCTGACTATCACTCAGAATCTCTGAAAATGGGGGCTGTTACCTGAATTGGATAAGAGCGTCTGCCAAATGCCAATAATGTAATGAAATGTAATGAATTACAGTAAAGCAGGCAATATGCAAGAAATGCTTTCTAAAGGCAGTATCAGAAGAGGGATAAAGAGCAGCCCTGCCGAAAAAAACAGCTCAAGTTGACCAGCTTGACAAACTACCAGCACTCACACTCAGACAAACTGCCAGCACTTGCTGGTTGACCAGCTCATGCCCAGCTAGACCATCCATCCATCCATTATCTGAACCCGCTTATCCTGAACAGGGTCGCAGGGGGGCTGGAGCCTATCCCAGCATACATTGGGCGAAAGGCAGGAATACACCCTGGACAGGTCGCCAGTCCATCGCAGGGCACACACACCATTCATTTACACACTCATACCTACGGGCAATTTAGACTCTCCAATCAGCCTAACCTGCATGTCTTTGGACTGTGGGAGGAAACCGGAGTACCCGGAGGAAACCCACGCAGACACGGGGAGAACATGCAAACTCCGCACAGAGAGGCCCCGGCCGACGGGGATTCAAACCCAGGACCTCCTTACTGTGAGGCGGCAGTGCTACCCACTGCGCCATCCGTGCCGCCCCAGCTAGACCAGCTTATTCCAATTATATTTCATGAAGAATATTTCCAAGCAGACTCCTTCTCCCAGACTTGGAGTGCTCGGAGCGGCCAGGATCTCCTGTATTATACAGAGCCTGCAGCGAGGTGCTTCCTATCCGATTCGGGCTTCCAGTATGAATCGGAATAAAATAGCACCATTGACAGAGAGAGCCTTCACAGCTCTCCCTGTGCTGCTGTGATGTTTTTCTCACTATGATGTTACAGAACCATTGTGAGAAAAATCCAGGAGGGGGACTTTGGCTGAATACCCACAATGCAGTAGCGGAGAAGAGTAGGCCAGGTTAGAACAGCATGACTTGCAACAGCCCAGTAAAAGCAAAACGATTAAACTGTGGACTATTTTCCATCATCCTTTGTTGTCCTCGTCTTTTCTGGATGGTGCAGAGCTGCCCAGCTCTGTTCCTGGAGATCTACCATCCTGCAGGTTTTCACTCCAACACTAACAAAGCACATCTCCTTCAACAGCTAGAGATCTCGTTGGGCTGCTAAATAGCAGAATCAGGTGTGCCAAATTACAGTTTAAAAATCTACATAATAATTAGTTATTTAGTTGATGCTTTAATCCAAAGCGACTTACAGTTGATAATACTAAGCAGGGGACAATCCCCCCTGGAGCAATGCAGGGTTAACGGTCTTGCTCAAGGGCCCAACAGCTGAGCGGATGTTATTGTGGCTGCACAAGGACTGGGTCGCAGTGATGTAACTTAGTCACTAGGCTACAGGCTGCCCCTACAGGCAAGTAGATCCCGAGGAACAGGGCTGAGAAGCCCTGGTGTAAACACTGCTTGTTTATTCGTTCCTGGTTGTGATGTGTGCACTCTCGCTCAAGCACTCCTCACGCACCTATGCTTGTCCACGTCCGTGCCCTGAGTGATGGCTGTTCACACACCGGGGGGCCACCACCACTCTCTCACCTCACTGCACTGCATTGCACAGATAATATCAATGCACTAATACATGTACTAATGCACAAAATGGCCGCTACTGGAAAAACACATACGTTCTCTGCTTTCATGGGCGTGTCCTACTCAGCATCTACCCAATCACAGAGCAGTCTTTCACCATTCCTGGTCAGTTCAATATCACCAGTGGTCATGGTGCTATACCACAATTTCTGCATTTTGCTTGTGACATTCTTCGGAAAATAGTTTTTGTGAAGGTAATCAAGTATAATTGTTTTCAGCATGACTACGGTGCCTTTCATGCATATGTAAACAACAGATAGTTAAAATAACGAGTGAAAAATCACGTCCTTTTCGACAATACGACATACACGCAATCACCAACATATATCTATCCTAATTCTTCTCGGTGTCTTGCTAAGATACACTTAGCAAATGCCCCAGTACTCTCATGTTATAACTTCAAGCATGAATATGGAGTGTAATTGGTGACATTTTGTGTCAGTGTGTCAGGATGAATGGCGCAGTTTCACAGTGTCGTGTGTTCAGTGGATGGGGCTAGATGAAGCTACCTCAGCAGGGGGCCTGAAATGCCTACTGGTACATGCAGAATAAAGGCTGAGAGGAATCTGAGGAATGGATTTTCATTTTCTTCTGTCACTGCTGAGCCGGGGGGGGGGTGTATGGAAGAGGGGAGGGAGGGGCGTATGGAGGAGGAGAGGGAGGGGGGGCATCATTGGATGTCCTTCTGCTCATAGCTTATGCCTTGCCAAAGATGAATCATAAAGTAGCTGAAGCAGTGCATACATTCGTAGAGGTTACCGGAGCCCTCGACTACTGACCTACATTCTCTTCCTGTCGATACCGTTCCCACACTGCAGGCCCCAGCCTGAACCTTCAAGCTTCTCGGAAGTTCTCTTCCTCATTTTTCATAAATGAATTAATCGTAAAAATAAATAAATAAATAAATAAATAAGTTACCTGCTGGTGTGTTATGGGTACTTAAAAAAATTTCACAGCCACCTCTTATCAATTCCAAAATAATTCTTCCCTTTGAAAATATTTTCATTTCATGCAGATTCACCCTTGCCTCTCACAGGGGGAATAATGTTTTGTCTTAGTGTTTTCAAACGCACTCCAAAGAGAAGCGGCAGACAGTCTGAGACTTCCGTGTTGCAGCAGGAACTGCCCTGACAGTGCGGCGTGAAACCGGAGTAATCTGAGCGTCCTCCTGCTGCGCTGCGGATTCAAAGGGCAGGCGCAGTGCGTTTGAAGGTGTGAAAAAACCCACAAAATCAAATTAAATCACAGGGGACCGTGCAGTCTCTTCAAATTAAAACACAGGGGATCAAACAGTGAGACAATATGCCTGTTTACCAACTGCATGCAACACACACAAAAAGGATTTTAATATCAGCTTAGTTCATCGTGGCATTCTTTATCAGTGAAGCGGATTTGAAGTTAAAATGTCTGTTCTTGTTAAAGTGACTCTGAATATTGAAGCTCCAGCTTCAGAAGGTCTCACAGCAGACTTAAAAAATGGATGCCACTGTCATTCAGTAACTCAGCAATCGGTACTGTGGAGATGGATTGAGGTCAATGACTCTAAAGTAGAACGAAGGAAATAGTCGGATGTTTTTGTGCCTTACAGTACTAACATAGCGAAACAGCAGAATGTAAGCATCCCAACATACAAAGACTACGGCCAAAATCGTTTTCATCGAAACTAAATGTTATTTTCTGGGTGAAACCACTCATTTCTGATACGTATTTACGTATATGTGCATCCTACCCAAAAACAAAGCAATGCAAATGTGAAAATATGCTAAATTATTTAGGTGAAAATGTGTTAACCGTATCTAAATGTGGGAACGTGTCATTCACGCCTGTTTTGCGTTCTGGTTCCTCAGTGGTGGAATGACTTGCCTACCACTGTCAGAACAGCAGAATCCCTCCCCCTATTTCGACGCAGACTCAAAACCCACCTTTTCAAACTCTACCTTAGTCCTCCCTCCTGATTTCCCTACCCCTCCTTTCTGATATCCCTATCCTTGTCTAAACCCCCCCCCCCAAAAAAAAAAAAATGCACTTATGATGACAACTATGTTTAGAACAGCATTTCATGTGTATTTTGCTAGTTTCTGGATGTGATGCTTTGACTTATGGTCGAACCTATGCACTTGTAAGTCGCTTTGGATTAAAAGCGTCTGCCAAATGACTAAAATGTAAATGTAAATCATGTGTTTTGTCTATTGTTTTTGAGTCTGAGGAAACTCTTGGTATTATATTACATATTCATTCTCTGTAATCAAAAGATTGTTCCCTATTTTATGAACAATTACTGTGTATTAACTACAGTACAATTCATTTTGTACATGCACACATCAAAATGTGCGTCAATATGAACTATGAATCAGTTACTGCCTTGTACTTGTATGTAAAATACGTTTTACCCTGGGGGTACACAGTTAGGCAGTTCCTTAACCTTATCTCTTCTTCCATGTACCAACCAATATGGGATTAGTCACTCACATTACACAAACAGGCGAGAAAAGCAATAATGCATCTTCTTCCACTGATATGGGCTGAATGACCACAGAGCCTTCACAATCGTGGGCATTTCAACACTCAGAAATGGCGTATTATGATCCGATGCCCGATTCCACTCAATGGAAATCGCAATAGGCATATCAGCGCTCGTCCTGAAGCAGAACATTTCTCAGCGATGGCAGGGCGTACGTTTCGCGGATTTCCTGAGGGGTGGATCTAAATTAATTCATGGGCCGTCATAAGTAATACGCTGTGCGGATCATGCCAAATTTACATGTTATTACTTCAAACGTGTTTCTCCAATGTTTTATCATTTCTCCTTCGACACGCCAGTCTACCTCAATTTTCAATTATTAATGGGAGATACATCCATGGGAGAGAAGGAATATTGGTTTGGCGTATAAGACATGGGTTCTGCATATCGGGCTAATTTATCAGTAAAGCGCACGATTTAAAATTATTCTGTTATTATGCTCATGTGACTTCTGTTGTTCATGTCTCAGCTCACATAGAGTGCTGTCCTCCAATTTCAAAACTTCATGGTTGTTGTAATAACAGTTTCTCAATCGACTGCATCTTTATACTGACTGAAAAGTGGCAGGAAATAGTTGAAATAACCATAAATTATCACAGAGGGGTGTATCCACTATGCATCCATCAAATATGTATTCAAAGTAATGTAAATAACTATAATAACATGTAATAACATATCATTTCAAGTCAGACGCAAAATCTGCATTGAAAACAACATCAGGATTGTGCGTGTGGTCTGGACTGCTTCACCGCCCCACCTCCCTCACCACCTTAAAGTCAATATTGCAATGCATTTGATTTCTAATTTTGCTGTTGCTCAATACTTACCACAATAACCACCATACAATGTAGTCTGAATCCGTTGGCGGATTTAATGTTATAGTCTCTTTAAGCTCATTATACCTTCAGAGCAGGTTTGTCAAACTCCGGCCTTACAAGGCCATAGTGTCTGCAGGCCTCTGCTCAATCAGCAGCCAATTAAGAGCTTGAAAAGAAGGCATGTGGATTCTTCAGCCGACCGACCACCTGAATAAATCACTGGAGCCGAAACGCACAGAAACCCAGCAGACGCCTCAGCCCTGGAGGACACGATTCTGACACCTGCGCTTTAAAGGGGCGTTTTTTGGCAACACCAATCCACTCGCTTATTATTTTCAGCCCATATCCATTCCCATTTGTGTAGTGATAGTGCTGTGTAAAATAATCATTTGCATAAATAACATACCATAACATAAAATAACGTAATAATGAGAACAGGCCATTGAGTCCAGCAATGTTTGTGTTTTTCCAACCACTACAGTGATTCAATTGTCAAAAACATCGTTTTTTCCCCTCTCCACCTCAGCTGGTGTGTGGTGAGCGTTCTGGTGCAAAATGGCAGCCATGCATGCTACACAATCAATCAGTTTATCTATCTAATGCTTAGTTTACCGCATATCCAGCACCATATCAAGCCTGGTCCTGAAAGCTCCCAGAGTTTCTGCCTCCACTACATGACCTGGTAAGCTACTCCACACAGTGACCACTCTCTGTGTGAAAAAAAATCCTTTTGTATCGTTTGCCAATTTCCGTTCATGCCCCCTAGTTCTGAACAGAACTTATCCTTGAAGAATTTCCCATAGCTGAAATGATTCAGGACGTAACGTGAAAGAATGGTGGGCGATGCAGCCAGTATGAATGGCTGCTGTCTCAGTGTAACAGTGAGGTCTATGGTCAGAAATGGAAATCGGATAAAGCCGGCCAAAAGAACTGCATTAAGACATTTAACTGGCAGAAGCAAATATTTTTTTCCACACACTACATAACACATTGAGAAGCTGTCATCTACCTGTAACAGTTTTAGAGACTGTTGGATTGTATATTTTAATATTTCTCTCATTATTATTCTTTGTTGTGTTACATTAGGGTGAATTCAGGTCATCTTTTGTAAATGATAAGACTGGTGGTGAGGGAGGACTCTGAACTGAAGGGTCCTGAGCTGCCTGAATTCACCCTGCTTTTATAGCAAGCCATGGAGTAAAAAGGTTAACATCCTGCGTATCTCTAAACCAGCTTTGTGCAATCTGCCAGCATATCCATCCTGTTTTTCACAAGTCTAATGTGGACTTCCACTCATAGCGCATAGATGCATCCTGTTATTGATAAATAGTGTTTGGGAAACAGTGCACGATAAATCATTCCGCGGGTTTAGAGATGATGTTTCTGCTGAAGATGGACTTTCACTCCTTACTCTTTGTGTTCCAGAGGAAGTAACACCCCCCCCCCCCCCCCCCCCCCCCTTACACAAGGCGTTAAAAATAACCATACGGTGCTGCGAGCACAGTGGACAGAGAAGGGTTTTTTCGCTGTACTTGACCCTGCGCGATGGCCACTCTGATTCTCTGAGTCCCTCTGAGACTCTCTTCTGCATTAAGTACCATCACTCTTCATTCAACCTGACTTTGAGTTTTGACCGCTCTATCACAGTTACAAAAGGCTCGCAATGCTCCATCCCAAAGCCTGTACAGTGTGTCTTACGGTAATACCGAGTTGAACCGGCCTACAAATGTAACTCTGCATTCAAACCTTTGGAAATGAAGAAAATTATAGAGTTAATAATACAACAAAAAAAAGCAAGTGCAGTGGCTCTCGCTCCCACTGGAATTAAGCACCAAAAGAAAGCACCTCTCGTTTTTCCGCGCTTCTTTTTCCGGCGCTACATTTTTCAGAGCGCTCGCCTACGCCAGCCGCAGATGTCAGCGGCGCACGTGTGCGACGGATCGCTTCCAGAGGCATTGTGGGAAATGCCATTCGCCAGTCCTTCACTGGGGCCCGAACACAGGTGAGGAAAGGGCCCGTTATTACAGGCTGGACCTTACATTACATTATATTATAGTTTAGCTGATGCTTTGATCCACAGCAGGGACTTACAGTTGATTAGACTAAGAAGCAGACAATCCCCCCTGGAGCAATGTGGGGTTAAGGACCTCACTCAAGGGCCCAACAGCTGCACTGATCTTATTGTGTCTACACCTTGGCTTGAACCACCAACCTTCCAGGTACCAGTCAAGCCCCTTAGCCACTACGCTACAGGCTGCCCCATCTGATGCGCAAGATTCTCAAATTAAACCTACCTCAACGGCGGTATGGCGTGATTAATAGGAGGCGCAGACTTTGCAAGCGCTTCCAAAAATACGAAAGTATCGATGCGTGCACAATAGGGATGGATACGGAGAGGGTAATGGCCCACTGCTTTTGCCCCCCGGGGGCAGATATGTACGAGGCGGCTTTGCTGGCGTATGAAAGCCATCTCACACAGAAGATGAATTGTACTTTTTTGTTACAGCAGTGAGAGCTGGCCGGTCTCCAGATGCAGGGGATAATTCCAACTGGCAGAGTGACCTCCTTCATATACAAATGATTGTGGTTCCGCAGAAGTATAATAGGATCAAACGGAAATACTCAAGGCCCGCGCTTTTGGGCTTCCTCCAGCAAACTGCCCTTCTGCCCCACTTCGAGATGAAAGGGACAAAACACGGCTGAATTTCTGCCAGGGTCTGGAGTGTGACCATACACATCCAGCTGCCCCTCAGAGTGGTGGAAAAACCCCTATTTCACGAGCGCTGGTGAGATACTTTACTTGCAGGGATCATCCACTTTGGCCTTCAAATCCAAATCCAGTCCTGGTTTTCTTTTCTCCTGGGTAATAAGTGCTACTGATTGGCCAGACTGTCTTCACACCTGACTCCCAGGTAAAACCAGCAGTTCTCGGCCCTCGAGGACCATGAGTTGCTGATCCCTGCATGATTGTGTATTGCGATTGCATTGAGCTCTAAACCTAACTGAAGGTACAGTCCATTTTCTCCACAAAATGCTCTCTGTTATGTGTCGATAATGGCCCTGTCATTTGTACCAATGCGGAAAACAATTTTCCCCCCTCTGTAAAAACTGCAATGAGGCTTGAAGAATAAGATTAGAATGATGCATGCCAGTCCTGTGTGGATGCTATGTACTTAAAGGGGATGCATTGCTAATTAACTGCTTGATTGGCTTTTTTCCTGATTCAGGATTTATGTAAATTGGTAGCTGATAATAATTGGTTGCCGGTTCTTGGCGGAAACAGATTATACAAACTGGGTTTATTCATTAAAATGGAAGCTGGCTGGTTATAAATGCTCCACAAATATGTTCCATTCAATGGTTCATTTCATAGACATGACTGCCAATGGTCGCAAAAGCCATTAAGAATGACCATTATTACATGTAAGCTGTTCAATTTATGAACAATAATCAATGGGTTGATTGAGTAAAAAAGCGAACATGGATGCATGCATGTACAATAAACACAGCTCTGTGTCATTGTATGTCTGACTAAAGAAACACACTGCATTTGTAATTTTTGGACAAGACGTGTCTGCTTAGCCTTGTATTGACTGCTGAGAGGCACTGTATTGTTTAGAGGTTCTGGAACTCTGTGCTGCCAGGGTTCCTTTTATGATTTCAGCCATTTAGAACAGCATAAAGCCGCATGTTAATTTTTAGACCATTGCTCACATTAAATGTCCATTCCAGGAACGATGCGCACTGTTCTAAGAAACTGTTAGACAGTAAAAATCAACAGAGTGCTGTTTAAATGGGTATGAGACAAGATGTGGAAATGTAAAAACAATTACAGATAATGGCCACTTTAAAGACATACAGTACATACACACATAATGACATGCACACGCACACACGCACACGCACACGCACACACACACACATTTCAACAGGTTTCAGGCTCCCTGTTCGCTTTATTTCATTATTTAGCATTTATCTTGTTTTCATTGATTCCAGTATTTCAAAGGAAATTACCAATATGTTGCTAAATCTATCAACTATATCACAGCTATAGTACCATTCCCCAATCTGTCACCAAGAGACAATGGCGATATGAGAGAATAATTATGTTTCAAGATACTTAACACGACAAAGGCGAACACAACCCTGGGCTGACCAACCCTGTTCCTGGAGGTCTACAGGACTGTAGGTTTTCACTCCAACCCTAAAAAAGTACACTTCACTCAACAGCTAGCAATCTCATTGAGTTGCTAATTAGTAGAACCAGGTGTGCCAAAATACTGTAGGGTTGAAATGAAAACATACAGGACTGTAGATTTTCAGGAACAGGATTGGTCACCCCTGATTTTGAATTTCCGTAAATAAAGGCTTCCCGTTTTGTTTTATGTTTTCAAATTGGTATGAAAATCAAATAAACTGAAACTGATTTTTTTTTTAATTAAAATGCTACATTTTCCAATTGTTCTGTGGGTAAATGCATTCCATACAATAATATGGCTAATGGACATAAAAAGCAATTTTCTGCTTGACCATTAAAGAGCATTTGCTAGATCACAGGTAACACAAACATTATTTATGGGATTCACAGCCTATTAAAGTCAAACATGCCACAGAGGGATCATTAAAGACAGTGGACAATTTAATATTTCGACAGTTGATGAAAGTGTGATTGTGTGGGCGGATGGGGGTCTTTGCACTTAACTGATGAATAAGTGAGTACACTTGAGGGCCCTTAGAGGTAATAATAGCATTACCGTTGAAACGTTGAGACATCCATTATGTGTTTGTGGCTATCGGCTCATGTTGACTGATAGCTAGATATATAGGTAGTTAGAAGACGGCTTTGTAAAGCACAACCCCGCCACAAGGCTGCTTGTGTATGAAAAATTCGGGTCTTACAGAGTTCACACGTTTGACCACACTGAATATTCTCTTTCACACAGATTTTCAAAGCACGTGGAGAGGGGGGGAACGTACTGTAGAGCCTGATGTGACAACAGAGTGTGGCTTATGATGTCTTATATAACCTGTCACCACAATATTGCTTTATGGGCGATGGGAGAATGCCTGATGTATTTTATTAACAAACGACGGCCCACGCATTGTGTACCTACTGACACTGGTTCAGAGAAGTTCGCAAGTATAACTGGACTGGACTCCTTGGAACGTGAGATAATGCGATTACGATTATTGTCATAGTTCCATTGAAATATCCACACCTATGTAATACTTTCACTGGTAATAGTATTATCTGTAATCACTGTGATAAATAGATGAAGAAATCCACACAATACCGTTTAATTGATTGTAGACTACGTCTTCAAGGTGTTCCAGCCGCTGAAGTATGGACTGCCTGTCCACCAAGTTGGTAACTTTGCCATTCCTACTTCGGATTCTTTGATCGGAGCTCCTTCCGATCTGAACCAGCTCTTCGGAGCGATCCTGAATTCTGCAGTACACCGAGAACAATATAATCCCGACGAAAACCAAAATGTTAACAGTCAGCAAAGTTTTAATTTTGCGTGCCACAGCCATTAAAGGCACTCAGATTGGAGCCATCAAGCCATATAAAGAAAAGGTCACCAAACCATTAGTAATGATGTTAGTTCCGCTCCGGAAAGAACAGACACCTTTCTGTTGTTCTAAAACAACGTGAGCTATCCTTTCAGCACCACGGAGATGCGCGTCGCACGCCTGGGGAGGCTGAGGGTCGGTTGGAGGAACGTTTCCACGTATCGAGTTTCCCAGACTATGGCAAAACTGAATCTCGCGGAGAAGTTCAAGGTTGTGGAGGATGCTAAACGAAAGCTTGCATTTCTTTTTGACACAGTGCAGGGCCAAATTATTATCTTTACAGTACGGCTAGCTGGCTGCGCTGTGCAGAAATCATACAGTAAAGCTTTCTCTGCCGTCCCGGTGAAATAAATAAGCAGAGAGAATTCTGCTCAGCCTGCAATCGCCACGGATCTACGCGAATCAAAACAGTGCTTCGTCTCTTTGTGCGTTCATAAAACGAGTTTCGTTTCACTCGCGATATCAGTCCACAGAAAACCGATTTAGAATCTCCGAATAGGTACCAAAAATATCCTCGAGCGGGGCTTTGACATTTCCTCTCTCAAAGACGTTGTGGTCACTCGACTCGTCCTGATAATATCGATTCAGATATGTAACGTTTTTTTTCCGCGATCTCCTACATTTTACATAAGAGGTTATTAAAATAAAAATACGCAGCACATATCGATATTTGCCAGGGGAAAGTTGAATAGGCGTTCTTCTTGGATGCTGTCAAACGTTGCTGAAGCTCGCTGCTTTCTGTGCGGTGAGCTAGCAATCCTCTCTCTTTTGCAAGCTCTTCGTCCCACCCTCTCCCTCTGTTTCTGTCTCTCCTTGGCAGAACGCAGGCAAAGCTCTGCTACGCTGTGACGTTGGGAGGCACATTCATAAATATTCAAGAACTGTTAGGGAAATATAATATAATTGGCGATAGGCATTCCGTAACCGCCACATATTTAAAAAACTGTATGCTAGGTTAAAAACAACAACATGAGGTTATATTAGTGAAACAATTATATTTGATTTGCGCTATACGAATTCTTCATAATTAATTGAAAGTAACATCGATGTCTTTTAAAATATCACGTTTACTGTACATGGCTTTGGGAAATATGGGGTTATTTTAGTTCTCCAACGTAAAACTGACCGGAGGGGTGTTAACCCTCTGGGTAAGGTACTAACTATGTTCATGCAAGGGTTAGTAATGCTATACATTACTGTAATCCATGTGTGACTGCACTTTTACTTCTAACTGCTTTGACGTATTACCTTTGAATCTCCATTTGTATCAGATGGGCTTTTAACGGAATATAACGAAATGCTATGCATCATGATGCATCATAACCCCAATACATTGTATTATTCACCGACTCCTCTTATCCCGAGCGGCATATACATACGCGCATTTATGTGAGTACAAGCGCCAGACCGGGCTAACAACATTTCCAAAACGACCAAGTATGGCCTATATGTGTGACATCACTAAAGCAGTAACAAGAATTAACTATGACAACCAATAAGCAAAATATAAATAGCCTACGTAATTCAAACAGATTAGATATATATGAGGAAAACCATAAAACAGCAGAACCTGATCTACTGCAAAAGTGGGAGTGTTACTGGGTGGCATGGAAGGAGAACCAAATCCGGTCCGTAGAGTTGGGCCTTCAATCTGCAACTGAAGACAGACAACAATTCTGCTGTCCTAACCCCCATGGGAACTACAAACCATGGGCCCTATATGACTATAGTGCACTCATGTTTAGGCTTGGCTTCACTTTAAGGAATACATTTACTCTGCTTTTTGGTGGGGATTTCTCAATATTCTTTTGACAGCATCAACACAAATGTAAGAGTTATGAATCACATTCAGAATTTGCAGAAACATATTTTAACATAAGGCGAAATTGTTTATCCTGAATATTGTCCATAATCAATCGATAATGGTAGTGGTTAAGGTAAATGACTGGGACACCAAGGTTGGTGGTTCTAATCCCGGTGTAGCCACAATAAGATCCGCTCAGCTGTTGGGCCCTTGAGCAAGGCCCTTAACCCTGCATTGCTCCAGGAGAAGATTGTCTCCTGCTTAGTCTAATCAACCTTAAGTCATTCTGGATAAGAGCGTCTGCCAAATGCCAATAATGTAATGTAATGTAATGTAATGATAATCAGTAACACTGAACAAAATCCTGCAGCTGTCTCTTGTCGTCCTTCCTCTGTGACGCACCCTTCAGATAAACGAATATTTCAGGAACAGTACGGACAGCTGTTATATATGCATGCTCGTAAACTGTAGCGGGGCTATTCATCTTGGCCTGCTCTCTTAACCTGGTAAATACAAAGACCAACAAAAACACGATTCAGTATTGCTTGGACCTTGAGAAGCTCACGTTACCGCTCTTCTCCTGCCTGCTCTGCTGGAAGTGGTTCTTCAGCTGGCTACAGGAACGGAGATGTAACACATAAGGAGTCAGTACTTACAACTGCGAGGCTAACCTTCTTTTCCTGTCAGGCGACCCTTGTGCGATCTGTGTAGAGAAGGGGACTCTTTGCTGAAGTGTTAAAACACTCTTTCCCAAGGCCTATTAAAGAGGTGATTTTTGACTTCCGATAGTGGCATCAGCAGAGAGAAACAATAGAGAGAGGTCAAACTTAGACGCTAAATTGCTCCGCACTTAAATCTGCTTATGCAGACCTCACAATGGATCCCCATGGGAAAGTTTCTTATGGCGAGCTTTTGGGCCGTACGGAATGACAAAGTATTCAGTATGTAAACATCCCACTGACTAACTAGGGCAGCCTGTATTGTACTGGTTAAGGTACATGACTGGGACCAGCAAGGTCAGTGGTACAATCCCCGGTGTAGCCACAAGCAAGGCCCTTAACCCTACATTGCTCCAGGGAGGAATGTCTTCTGCTTAGTCTAATCAAAATGTAAGTCGCTTTGGACAAAAGTAACATGTAATGTAATGCAATGTAACTACCCCTATACAATTCATTGTTGTGAGTAAGCATGTGTGCATGATTGGTTGACACTATAGAGCTCAGTGGCATTAGTAAGCATTTGTGCATCTGATTGGCTGCTGCTATAGAACTCAGTGGCAACATGTAAAGAGTCATGTGTCCATGAGTGGTACTATGGAACACAATTCAAAGGTGTCAGCTGTGGTCTGCTGGGTGGTTCGCCCTGTTAAGGTTCTGTTTCTGTGCCTGGATGGGCCCCATGATCTGGTCTCGAATGCAGAATAGGTCAGTGCCGCAGTGCAATGAGCAATTGGCCACAGCATCGCCCAGGGCTGGGAGGGCTTCATTGGGCTGGGATGAGAGCCCTGCATCGCGCACCAGAGACCTACAGTGGTGATCACCTTTCAAGAGAGAAAGGAGAAGGGCCAACGGTTGATTCACTAAATGAAGTGAGATGCATTTCCTGTGTATTTTGAGTCTTCCATAGAATGGAGCTCTCTCCCTCTGTCTCTCTCAGTCAAGCAGGTTGTCTGCTGTTCACCCCAAGAAAGTATGCCTCTAATCCTGGGAAGCTCTTTCAACCTCTCCCCTCGCCTCTGCACAGCCGAGGCAAACACTACCCAGATCCCCCCCCCCGAGACGCCCGAGGGTTTGAACCCGCAGCCGCTAGCTCACAGCGTGTTCAGAGGCTGGCTCCACGGGCTCCAGCCTCCCGTCTTCCTGACACCCGATGTGAAAAATCTGACAGTTTTTTGTGGCAAGCTGTTCCACTCTCCACGTGCCTGGCTGGTCGGCACAGGTGATTGGCTGAAACATGGGCGTGGAGGAACAGAGTGTTCTGAAATTAAAAACACGGTGAGTAGACCTGTTGAACACAGACATGTCCCTTTGTGTTGCCGATGGCTAATGTGCTGCTGTATCCAAGCATTAGCAATGCCGTAATGCCCAGCAGGAAGCTAATAGTCATCCATCAGTCTATCGATGACACAAATGTGCTTGCTCCACAAACAGAACTGAATGTGGACCTTTTAAAGTGTATAAAATGTCTGTTTTCATGTGGCATGGAGGTGGTCTGAAACAACATTTTTCTTCATTTACAATGACACCGTAGTTGTATTTTTGTAATGACTGCATCATTTGTGAAGGTTTAGAGTAATTACCCTTCTCATTGAAAATATTTCTCAAAATTGCATCGCAACCACACAAGTGCATGGAAAAATGTGATTAATTTAAATGCCATCGCATTTATAAAGACATAAAATGCAATGTTTTCTGAGATTAAAAAAAATGTGTTGCTGAACGTAATCCAGTCCCCTTCAAGACGATGTTTTGCGAATAATGAAATCTAAAATCAAATCTGTATGTCCCCATCAGTCCATAAAATGTCCTCTGTGTGTGTGTATGTGTGTGTGTAATATATACTGCATTCCTAAGAAAGTAAGAAAAGCACTTTGAAAAACTCTCCCTCAGACAGACCTCGCTGATTGCACACCTGCAGCATCACAAAATCCTGGGTGCTCTCCTCCACTCCCAGCTACAAGCGAACATCACCCCCGACACGCAGTCCTGTAGGCTTTTAGCTGAACAGCACGGGAGCAATCTGTTAGTCTCTCATCACCCCACTCCTCTCCTGCTCCGGGTCTGCAGTGTGTGTTGGGCTGGGCCCCATGGAAGAGCCCTGATCCTCAGCCTGCAGTGTGTGTTGGGCTGGGCCCCACGGAAGAGCTCTGATCCTCAGCCTGCAGCGTGTGCTCGTTTGGGCCCCACGGAAGAGCCCTGATCCTCAGCCTGCAGCGTGTGCCGGGCTGGGCCCCACAGAAGAGCCCTGATCCTCAGCCTGCAGTGTGTGCTCGTTTGGGCCCCAAGGAAGAGCCCTGATCCTCAGCCTGCAGTGTGTGCTCGTTTGGGCTCCACGGAAGAGCCCTGATCCTCAGCCTGCAGCGTGTGCCGGGCTGGGCCCCACAGAGGAGCCCTGATCCTCAGCCTGTCGGCCTGCTCCACGGGGCTCCTCCGGCCGCTCCACATGACCGCTCGCCTGCTCTTCAGCCACTCCAGGTATACCCCGCGCCCGGCATCTGCTTCGCCGCCCCCTGACTGACAGCAATTCGCATCAGATTCATCAATTTCACTGGCCCGCGCTAGCCTATCAGGCGGTCAAGGGCACTGCGCTCTCCTACCTGCGATCCATCATTGCATCTTCACTCCGGCCCCTCAGTCGCTAACCACAGGGTATCATCCCCTTCACACGGCTGCCCATACTAAACCCTCCGCTGCTCCTCTCAGCGCCCCCTGGTGGTGCATACGGCAGCGATCAAACCAGCCCTGCTTCCCATAGTCGATAGTGTAAGGAACTCAATTCTGGAAATGAAACTGAAATTCAGTTAATTAATTGAAAGCATCCAAAATATTCCTTGATAATTTATATCCATTAAATAACTGAAATGCAATCTGTTTCTGAAATGTTATTGAACTGACTTAAATTAAATAAAATCTAGCCTCACTCTGCATGGCATCCATTGTATTAACACTCCAAACATTGACAGACATTTTCTGTAGTGTAATGTTTCCTTGAGGGGCAATTATTTGGCGCAATAGATAGAACATACTGTATCATTTATAGATCACGATTAGGCTCTCATATTGCAGTCACTGCTGATAATGATGGTTTTCGCTGCTGTTCTTGTTGTTCTTCTAACCATTTTCAATGTATTTTCTCTCATAATATAAAGTCGTTTTTCTCCGCGGATATTTGTTACCGGGCATGAAGCTACATGTGAGAGGCATACTGACGCGAATACAAAGCGTGCGTTCGTCCCTCCTCCCCGCGCTGATTCTGATTGTCCGCCAAGAGACCTGCTCGATCAGTGATTTCAAATGAATTACCATTCCAGTAAATTAGCGCGGAACGCAGAGTTGTGGCTTGTACTTTACCTTGATTAGAACAACCCAAAATAGGTCACGTCCCAATAATTTTCATCCCACTTTCTGCAGAGACGTGACGCGGCGATACACGTTCTTTGATTTACTTAACTTTAATACCAAATCCAATGAGGGATTATGGGTTGCTCGCATAAAGCGCTTTATTGGCTTTTAGAAACATTTACTAAAGAGGCGCCCGAACCACGAACTGGAGAGAGAGTGAGAGGGAGAGACGAGAGAGAAGATCTGGCCCATGCACTCTGCACTCAAGTCAGTTCCCAGATGAAGCGGCGAACCTTGCGTGGCGCAGCGTAATGATTTGGATAGTGGACCTGGCGGCAGTGGGGGGGATGGTTAGAATGTAAATATAAATATAAGGTGGAATTATGCTGTTTCGCCCTTGAGGAAGGCACTTAAACTGCATTTCTTCAGCGCATAAACCTTACCGCGGCATATGAATAGATAAAACGACAGGCCCAAGCTACAGCATGCAAGTTGCTGTTAGATAAGTGACAAGTAAATGCAAAAACAATGTAATTTTGAATACTGCTATGCTTAAAATGTGAGATATACACCACTGAAAGCATCATCTCACCAATAAGCTTTTCTGGGGTAGAAGTCCTCGGGTTATCAGAAGTAAATTCATAGTAGAGATTCAATAAAACAGAGGGTGAGAATAATGATAAATTCACTGTTGCCTAAAGCACACAATATATTGCTGATATTTGTGAGAATCTCATTTCAGTCTCATCTTCTCCTCCTTTCGAGGTGTGATTGTCGCATTTCCAGTTTTTTTTTTTAAGAAGCCGGAGCCTTAACCTGATCCAGAGGAGCAAATTAGATTGCTTATTATTTCCAAGGACGGGGAGACTAATATGCAAATGTGCACAGAGATTTAAAATGACACGGCACTCAAAAAGATTCCTTTTGAAATGCAGCTCGTATTCTTCGTGAAAAGGCTTTCTCCCAGTGGTGAGAGACTAAGCTCCTGTTTATTGTTGTTATTTAGTTTGTTTTGTTTTTCACAGGTAGGTCCAGCAGACACAGAAGTGTTTTTTTTCCCCTAGTGCATGACAAAAAGCAAATTCTAAACCATCAGCTTTATCTGCAAAAGTTAATTACGTTTTTTGTGCTGAATATGAATCACGTTTCAAAAGAAGCTGATACGGTTTGTCAAGCAGTCTGCTTAAACAGATGAGCTAGGGAGAAATTTTAACAGCATATCACTCAAATAGTCACACACACACACTCTCTCTCTCACAGACACACAGTCTCACACAGACACACACAGCTGAACAAGCTTTCACATAACATAATACATCCAGGAAATATATGATTCGTGCTAAAAGATTAACAGAAAGAATTAAGGGAAGCACATGCTATGATTAGCTCAGAGTTAACTGAATGGCATATTAGCCATTTGAAGGTATACCTGCTGTAATAAATCATATAGAAATATTTGTATGTATATGTACATATTAATTACATGCATTAAATCCACTTTTTAAATCGTTTCAGATTTAATTGAAACGAGCGGCCTTGTGGATGTTTCTTATTTACTCTGTTTGTGTGAAATCCTCTTGCAGCTCGTGAGCTCTGCATGGGTGAGGCGGATGAATAATTGGGATGTGGGGGCTTGTGCGGGATGGGCTGCCGCTGTGAAGGCCAGTCCACAGCTTCCACTCTAATACCTTTTAGCAGTATTAGTCTGGGAGGGTGCCAGCCCCCCCCAGCCCTCCTCCTCCTCCTCCGCCCTCCTCCTCCCCCCTCCCTCACCCATGTCCTTCCGTCGACTGAAGGCAGGGAGGTCAAAACGCCGTCGTCAGGCAGCAGTCCTCTTTCACACTGCCAGCTCCCTTCATTAGCTCTCACAGAAACCCAGCGCTTGGGCTGCTGCCCAGCTCCGCTCCAAGAGGAATCTTCTCATGTAGGCTACGCTAAAATGTTCTGATGATAGTAGGATTTTTGAAGCTTGCAGTACTTCAGTGCATTTATGTATTGAAACAGAGAAACCCCAAATTGTGAATTTCAATCAAGTTTCATCAAGGGCTAGTCTTGTAATGTCATCAGTGAACTCATAGTACCTGAGTAGAAGTCCAGTCAGCAATCAATCAATATCATATGCTATTGATATTCATTCAAGCCAGGGGAATATTAAATAATTACATCAATCAGGCATTGTGTACAAAAGTGAAAAAGATTTCAAAACTGCCTTGCCAATATTTTTAATCCTGAAAACTTTTATAGTCTTAACTTAAATTGACTATTTTTTCCTTTAAATAAATTCCTCTAAATGTATTTCATATTTTTAAAATGTGACATTTTCAATGTTTTCTTGGCTTCCAGAAAGAAGCTTTCAAAAGGCAGATATTAAATTATTTATTTCCAACTATAATTCTCATTAACGCTTTCATTACAAATTTCCCTATTTTGACTAAATCGTAGGCGTTCAAATAAAAGATCTGACCTAGTCGTAGCTCCTGTAGTACAGGGCGTTCCTGTACTCAACATAAAATGAGTTTTGACTTATGTGAGAAGATTACTGTGATAACACCGACACCTTAAAAAGAATACACTTCCACAATACCCCAAAAACACATTTACTATCATCCATCCATCCATCCATCCATTATCTGAACCCGCTTATCCTGATCAGGGTTGCAGGGGGGGCTGGAGCCTATCCCAGCATACATTGGGCGAAAGGCAGGAATACACCCTGGACAGGTCGCCAGTCTATCTCAGGGCACACACACCATTCACTCACACACTCATACCTACGGGCAATTTAGACTCTCCAATCAGCCTAACGTGCATGTCTTTGGACTGTGGGAGGAAACCGGAGTACCTGGAGGAAACCCACGCAGACACGGGGAGAACATGCAAACTCCGCATAGAGAGGCCCCGGCCGACGGGGATTCGAACCCAGGACCTCCTTGCTGTGAGGCAGCAGTGCTACCCACTGCGCCATCCGTGCCGCCCATTTACTATCATGCTATTACATTTCATACTGCTCTTGCTCTCTGCGTGGTTAGATGTCCCAATGAAATGGCCAATGTTCTGCATTTGGCATTGATCATTCAGTGGACAGATTCTTTGCATCCCTCAAGGCACTCTGTTTGAAAACACGTCAAGGTGAACGGCAGTGATTCAGTGCGTATTTGTTTAGGTAAGCGATCGGTGATAATGAGTTTCTTGGAATGCAACATTAACTGAGTGGTAAAGGCCAGAGCCCTCTCAAAGGGAAAGAGACAGAGATATCTCAAAGCCTTCTCCCTTAAACAGTATATCCGCTGTATAGGGATGATATCATTTATTCATAACTGTCGTCCTTGCCATAAGGTTTAACTAAACTACAATCTAAGAGCCTGAGACAAAGACGATGGACTGAATGTTTTTCAACAACTACTTTCAGTGTCTTTATTTTATTCTCTCTTTAGAGGTATCCTGTGAACAAATGTGTCTATAAAAATATATGGAACGCTGGTGTGCAGTACCTGTACCTGTGTGTATAAGAAAGGCAATCGCTGCTCATTTCCTGTTGTTTACACAACTTCCTATGTAGGCCACTCCCTGTCACAGATTTCTCCCTGAATTCAGATACAGGTGGATAGTCTTGTTGGTTGAACAGATGCTAATCAAGCAAACCCTAGTAAAAAGCTTCTTTAAAAAAAAATGTAAAAATAGTTTTCTCAATTTTTCTCATTTTATTTCTTTTTTTTACCTTTTCCCCCCAAATTGTGGCTGTCACAGCTGCTTATGGAGTCACCGCTGTGGCACTCAGAGGTTTGAGAGGAGCGCTGTGTCTGAACAGCAGGACCTCCATTTTAGTGCCTCTTAGCCCTCAAACCTTCTGCCAAAATGGCATCGGCTCAAGTGCTGACATCCAATCTGGCCCCAGCCAAAAACCTTCATTTATAAACCAATAAGCCTTTACTTCATCTCCCCCCTCGTTCAGAAACACTATCCCCCAAACCTCTTACATTCATGTGCAACCATCCCAGTCTCCATCCAGATGTCTGTTTATTTTTTTAACCCACCACACTGGTGGAAGCCAATTTTCTAGATCGAGATGCCTTCACATTTCCAAGATGGGGCAATTTCAGGGTTTAAGGGTTTAGAGGTGAACTACCCCTTTATTTAGCTCGTCATTTGTCCTAAAACAGAACATACTGTATGACATGTCAGGTCAGGTATGTAAACAACATTATTTTCAATAATTACCTGTATCTCGTACTGTCATTCGAAAAGTTATCTTCAAAATGGCCCTCTAAATTGTGTAATCACAATGTTTTATGTCGATAGTTTTCAAATAGTCAATTTCAAGTACACTCGTTTTTCTCAGTGTGCTTAAACCTTGCAGAGAAGTGGGAGTCAATTCGTACCCTATTGGATTCCTGTATTGTCTTCTTTATGGGCATATTTTTAAACACCCCTTATTTGGGGGGAAAAACAAACCTGGCAAACTGCTGTGAAGACCAACCGCATTCTGGAAGGAAGCTCTTTAAGGCAAGATGGCGCCAAGTCAGACCCATAATGAAGTTCAGTAGATAATAGGTATCTATAGTGTCAGCAGCACAGCAACCCTCAGCCCAGTGAACATTACTACAGCCAGTCGAAACAAATGAAGATGTAAGCTTCCCTGTGTGTGCCAGCACTCAAAGACCTTACGCACACTGTTTTCAGACCTCTCTGCAGTGGTGCAGGATCAGAACGGGACACCTTGATAAAAGCTTTTATGCATTCCCTGACCTTGTTGGAGACGGTGGTGGACAGAGGCCCTTTAACCCCTCTGAAGAGCAGCTTTTTTGGAATTTTGTTTTTATAAGTATTTTATCAATATTCAAAAGCCAGTGTTCTAGAACTCTAGAACTTGCTTTCACTACTGCCAGTAGTGATTGTTACATCAGCATTAGAATGTTCGGTGAAGAACATTCTGATCACATACTGTATTTGTGATTTTACAGCACAAAGGGTGAATATATTGTTGGCCGGGAGTAATAAGGATTGGATTCTGCTACAGAGGTGTTGGTTCTCTTTGTTTCCAGACATCAAAAGGCAGCTCTGTTTCTCCTACTCAAACTTTAATGGGAAGTAAAAAAAAAACCTAATCAATATTTTCTCAGTCTCTTCTACAGCTGGACCGTAAATACGACCCAAATTCAATCTAACCACAATGAACTCTGTGCTTAACTTTGTATAAGGCATTTATGAGGGTGTTTCAGCTGAAATTCAACTTTGAGAACAGTGCTGAAGCATTGAAAAAATATAGTCTCATAAAACTTGCCAAAATTAACTGTTCCAAGATAGGATTCACTGCGAGAACATTGTTCTTATATCTGGGCCTGCTGCTAAAAATGAAATGAAGCACACAGAAGAAGAGAGACAGATGCTACGACACAAGTTGGTAGAAATGATTCAATATTAATCCAAAAATGAGACAGTATATCAATCAAAATGAATGAAAATTCTTTGATATTCATTAAATTCAATGCCAATTTTCAAGAATTTGGCAAAAATTGATTCATAAGGGCACAAGAGTATGAATTCAAAATAGCACATGATATTCTCCTCAGTTTGAGATGTTAATACTGTACTTTATTTTACCATTCTTTTCTTTCAAGCCATCTGATCATTAATATTCACGTTAAGAATGCATGCTGTTACTCCACCATTCTCTGCCAAAAGTAAGCGATCAATCTTCTATTGGAGGCCAATAGTATAGATCTATATTGGCATGCCAATAGAATAATTCTACATTGGAAAGCCATTGGCATAGCACTGCATTCATAGGTCAATAGTGCAACGCTACATTGGAATGTCAGTGGTATAGCACTACATTGGTAGGCCCATAATACAACTCTACATTGGTAAGCCAATGGTATAGCGCTACATTGGTAAGTCAGTAGTGCAAATCTACATTGGAATGCCAATGGTATAGCACTATATTAGTAGGTCAATAGTGCAGCTCCACATTGGTAAGCCAATGGTACAGCTCACACCTTATGATATCCCAGAAATCCCTGCAGGGAACAACGGCATTCCTTTAAAACAAATGACATGGTTAATTTCATATGACACGGAACCATTAAGCTCAGCCTCTAAGCTACCGATTTCACCCTTCCAAGCGTTGAGCGTGATCCCTCCCTTGTTTTTCGTGAGCCCGGGATTTTTCTATGCATCCAGGAATTCCTACGCATTCCTCCCATTTTGACTCGAGCCGATCAGCCCATACGTCCCTATAGCTCCCCAGCGGAGGCATTTTAATGACGTGACTCCTGCCAGATCCCAGCCCCAGCTTGTGTCCGATTTAACTTGGTTCCATTTAATCGCTTAAGTATCGCCCCTTTTCCAGACACAAGCTTAAACATTACACACCCAAAATAAAAATAGTTACTATTCTTGATCCCTTTTGACTACAGGCATAATCCTGGTCTCTTCTGAAAGTGAGAACGTACTCCAAATATTGCTGGAACAAAGTTACAGAAGCTCAAACACAGTGAAGATTTTTTTTTTCTCACTGAAAAGATTTGCTGTTTTTGACTTGATACAAATTATTGGAGCTGTGGCTTGCGCACTTAGAAACACAATGGAACCAAAAGGTCAAAACACTGGACAACATCGACTTCAACTTAAAATTTCATTTCTATGATCTTTTTGGCAATGGGGTAAGACAATTTCATGTGTCAAGAGATTTTAAGTCTCATCACAAGGCTGAAACACTTTTTCAGACAGACTTTTGCAGAGTACCCATAATGCATGTCTCTGCCTGTTCTGATATTGACAGAAAGGCTGGTGTCAGGTCCGGAGCCAAACATGAGAAAAAATGTGTAGATGCTGCCGACCATGAGATTTACTAAAATGGTTGACTGTGGGTCCCGAGATCACAGGATACATTAGCCCCAAAGGCAAATTTATGCTTCAGCAACGAAGTCTGCTGACAGTGCACTTCGTTACCACAGCAACCATTTTGCTAGCTAGTTATGTAAACAAAACATCTTCGTTCATAAAAACATGTAGCCTAGTAGTGAACTAATATCGTCGCCATGGAAACCTCTTGTCTTCATTTCATTCAACCAATCACGTGGCACTCACAGGCACCTGCAACCTCACAGAATATCTGCAGGTACAGGACACCCGTCGGCCACGCTAAAACGTGTCGGCCGGTCGCCAAAAGTGTTGAATTTGCATCATTTTCTCCCACAGACATGTAGCGCAACACATTGTCGCCAAAGCGTAATTTAGCCTCAAGATGAATAAACAGATGGATGGGTCCCCACAGTGGACAATTGAAGGTCAGTGTACATTGCAGAAGCGGTGGAGAGCCGGCAGCACCATACTGTACGTCTCTCTGCTCAGAATAACAGCGGTAATAGCGCAGGAAAGCCTTTGGCTAATTAGCCATCTCAGAAAAGAACAGAGTGCTCTTTTTCATATTAATTTACTTTTGCATTGATTTTACAAAGGTTTGACTGACAGTGTTTTTTTTTTTTTTTAGATCCCTGTAATTGCAAAGATTATCTCATTTTGACAAGGCCAGAAGAGAGAAGATACAATTATGAGTAATTTATGCAGTGTATTGTATGATTCTACAGGCAGTGAGAACTTAATAGCCACTTAGGCTTCTTCTCTGAAAAAACCCCCCACATTTTGTATATATATATATATATATATATATATATGTGCACTCAGTGGCCACTTTATTAGGTACAGTAGACTTGTACGCCAGTATGTTAATGCAAATATCTAATCAGCCAATTGTGTGGCAGAAACCAAACATCAGAATGGGAAAGCAATTTTATCAAAGTGATATTTTGACCGTGGAATGATTGTTGGTGCCTGACGGGATGGTTTGAGTATCTCTGATTCTTCTGATCTCCTGGGATTATCATGCACAACAGAGTCTATTGAGAATGATGTAAAAAAATGTTAAAAGATCCAATGAGCAGCAGTTCTGTGGGTGAAAACACCTTGGCCAGACTGGTTCAAGCTGACAGCAAGGCAACAGTAACTCAAATAACCAATGCATTAGAACAGTCTTAGACAGAAGAGCATTTCTGAAGACACAACATGTTGAAACTTGAAGTGGATGGGCTACAGCAGCAGAAGACAGCAGCTGAAAAAAAATAAAGCAACTGAAAAATTTTAAATAAGCGGTTTTCATAACCATCTCTATTTGTCATCATCCTACAGTGATGATGATCAGTGAGTTGTTTCCATCTGTATGGCTATATGTTATAACAGTTGAAGTTCTTTACCAATCGTTCCGGCTTCTGGTTCCTATAACTGATAAAACAGCACAGAAACGGCCCAGTTTGCTGTGGCGTGAAATGCCTGTCAGGGAAGATGTGTTATAGCATGCTCCACGGTTACATAAGTAAATGTGCGAGTTGAAATATGGCTTGCTATTAAAAATAGAATCTGTGCTGGGCTGATGTTTTCCACTCTGACAGTCGGTTATGCTGGGGTTTCTTTTGTCCTTCTTACTCCAGCAGCACAATCTATTTTTTTAGACATTTTTTTTTTCCAGCAGCAAGCAAGCTCACACATTTGGGACAGCTAAAAAAATGAAGAGATATATGTCTTCTCCGCCTTCCGTTTCCCCGAGTGCCAGTTCCTACAGCTCTACTGTAAAAGTGCACTGTCTGAAAAGTACACTTATGATTAGTGCACCTTCCACTTTATATTTAAGGACTGCGTTGTAAATAATCTTGGCCGTGTTTTGACGTTCACTCCCGCGGGTTGAGACGTGAATCATGACGTCTTTTACTATTGAGACCCGTGTCTCTTATGGAACTCTGAGAGCCTTTCGCTCTTATGGCCATCTGAGCTGGAAGAACATCCTTCATGGGGCAACATTGGTTTAGGCGGTAAGAGCAGTTGTCTGGCAGTCGGAGGGTTGCCAGTTCTATCCCACCCTGGGTGTCTTGAAGTGTCCGTGACACTTAACCCCTAAATGCTCCTGACGAGCTGGTTGGTACCTTGCATGGCAGCCAATCACCATTGGTGTGTGAGTGTGTGCGTGAATGGGTGAATGAGTAGTATCAATTGTACAGCGCTTTGGCTAAAGGTACTATATAAATGCCAACCATTTACCATTCATGAATTAGCCGCCTACCTAATGCAGCTAGTCTAGTTAGCTGTACATATTGTCGATCTACAAACCAGTCATTATGTTCATATGTGTCTGGCTGAATGTACTGTAATTGTAAAGAGAATATGCAGGAGACGTGCTTTATTAACCAGTGTAAATAAACACATGCATATACACTCAGTGAGCACTTTATTAGGTATTTATTAGACTGATTAAGTCTTCCGCTGCTGTGGCCTATCCACTTAGAGGTTTGACGCATTGTGTGTTCAGAGATGCTCTTCTGCATACCACCGTTGTAATGTGTGGTTATTATGGTTATATGCAAACTCTAGAGACAGTTTTGCATGAAAATCCCAGGAGATCAGCAGTTTTTGAGTCACTCAATCCACCCTCAATCAACAATCATTCCACAGTCAAAAGTCACTTAGATCATATTTCTTCCCAATTCTGACATTTGGTCTGAAAAACAGCTGAACCTCTTGACCACGTCTCTATGCGTTTATGCATTTAGTTGCTGCCCCATTTGCATTATCAAGGTATACCTATAGGTATACCTAATAAAGTGATCACTGAGTGTATGTATGTATTATTTCTGCAAAAAAAAAAAAAAGAATTATGTGCCTGCAATCAGCAGTTGATTGTGAAGACGCACTGCACTTGTTTGTTCGGCTGAAGCTAAATTACGTTTTTGTTAGGAAACTTGTGATATGTTAAGAAAGTACTAAAATAATGTAAAATAAATGAGTGGGCCCATTTATTTCTATAAAACAATTTTGGGATCTGAAGTGTTCTTAATTCCGCACTAATGATCACAGAGGGGCTGGAATTAGCTTAAGTAGAGCATGCGTTTCTCTCCGAGACCACGTCCCGGAGAGCGTGGGGAGCTACGCTCAGCTCAGAGTGTGTGGGCTGGAGACTGCGCAGTCTCACACCGTACACAGCACTCCACAGCCTCTCTGGGCTGCACTGTTTGGGTTTATGTCAAGGGAATAGGCTCACTGAAAAAGAAAATCTGTTTTAACAACTGTTTTGTTTTTTTTCCTCTCTCAAGTTGAAAATATTTGCTTGTTTTGAGATACTGCTTGCTCGAGAAGGGACATTTTCTTACCTTGTTTCTTACCTTTTTGTCTTATTTAACTTAAAAAGTAAAGAAATAAGAACATTTTAGGTCCTAGCTTTCAGACTACTTGTCGAGACTGTAAAACCCAACGCTAACCCAACGACGGAATTTAGCGAGGGCTGAAGGTATCAGCGTGCTCGTCCTTCTGGTGTTGCTGAAAGAATACTAATAGGGTTAAAAAGTAGTGGCCCCTATGTAGACAGTCTAGATCAGCCAATAAACAAACCACGATACAAAGGCAGTAGTATCACTCTGCCTTCCGCTCTTTACTGGTCCGGGGCTGACCCAGAATCTCCACAATAGGGCCAATAGATTCACCTTTGTTTATCTGACTCCATTTTAGAATAATAATTTAGATTAGTTATCCACTTTAGTGGATGTCGTATTTATAATTTTGACTTGATCGCTATAGGAATCCTGTACTGAGAAGAACTCGCTGAACAATCCTCTGCTGGTACCACCGCATGTCACATCGCGCGTAATGTGCACGTCTCACGAACTGACTAGCTATCTGTAGTCATTACAGAGGTCGCAGGAATAGCTACTCTAGGGTATATCTGTTTACAGCCTAGGGACCCAAGCAGACCAACATAGCTACGGCTGTGCTCGACATGAATGAACTACCAAGCGAGGGATTTACCAACATAGGTCTACGGGTGCTATACGCCGTGATACAGTAAGTGGAAATAATCATCCTCCCTAGACCAGTTCAAGGGGGTAAACCACGCATTCCCTGTGTAACATTAAGTGTCAGTAAGGAAAACCAAACAGATCAAGTTTTAACAATTTTATTTTACCAGGCCGGTTACATATACGTAATTGCATACTAGTTCCAAATAAAAACATTACAATGCAAACCAAATTACGGAGTCGTAAACGTCATACCTGGTAATAAAAGCTACATACGGGAGTCTGGCTACAGACACCCTGTACGTAGAAACTACGTGCACGGATTGCATTCTCCCAGATTGCTTAGTTTGCTGTCCTTAAATCCAAATTCTGGCCTTTGATGTTAACCCTAGAAATGAGTCACCCATCTGTAATTTGGAGCCACGCCTCCCCAGGAAGCGCAGGGGGGTTGAGGCACATGGCTTTCACTGGGGCAGAGCTCCACACAGCTTCTCCTGGTTCCTGGTTATGATGTACAGGGTTTGCTGTTGCAGAAATAAAACCATTGCACCAGTCGCACTGAAACAATCAGAATAATACCAAACATGAATATTATCTAAACTGACTTTGTCATGAAACATCCAATGCTGTACACATCATTTAGTGACTGAGTAAAGAGGGAGAGAACAATGAAGGGGGGTTCAGGAGAAGGTCAGGGCCTAACAGGCCGTGCCCTCTGAAACCTTCCCGTGCAGTAAAGAATGTTGCCCTGTCGTAAGAGTTTTACGACTGGAGGCCTGAGTCTTCCCCCACAGGCTCCTGCCCGTATGGGTGTGGAGATAAGGGGGGGGTTCATGATGCATGCTCCTAAATTACTTTACAGCTACATATTCCACAATACCAGAGGAAGCCAGCAAGCTGACCAGCCCTGAGTGATAATGCCAGATTTCGGCCTTACAAGATTATCTTAGTTTTAGTTTTTTTTGGACCGTATGGACCATTCTATCTGAGGGGAGTCTACAGTTAAAGAGAAGATGAATAATAACAGATAGATTCTGTTTATCTATCAGAGCAGACACAAAGCATGGTGGGGATTATAGCATAAAGGAGCTGGTGAAATAAAAAAGACACATTAACATTGGGGGGAGAGGGGAGTGTTCATAAAAAGTCCAAAACCATCACAACTGGATGGTGCATTATCTGCTTTTTATATACATTTTCATTTTTCGGGTCGGCATATCCGAGGAAGATTAGAACGTGCACTTCTGCTTTAAGGAACACTCTGCACAGAATCCCTCTGTGGACAGGCAGAGTACACCTGACCTTGTCGTAAATATTAAAGTTTTCCCAGTTTCCGACATTGATTAACAGTGACTGAACTTGTTATGACTACGGCTAGGCGCACATATCGATTATTATGCTGAAGTGTTTTGCTAATGCTTGCGAAGACAATGGCAGCGTTGTCGGTGGTGTTCTTAAGCAAGGTTAATTGAGGCCACTTGTTAATGTGAGGGAATGGCAGGTGCAGGGACTGATGTAATTGAAACAGGTGCCCAACACAATTGCCTGTCTTTAAGTTAATCTAAGAGGAGAGTGGAGGAATTCATCAAAGCCGCCTTGCAGCGGCTTATTACACAAACTGCATCTCGCACAGATTCATTCATTACATAAACTGTACTTCAAATGAAAATGCATCTACAGTGTTTGTCAGTTCGTGTTTCGCTCATCCCTGCATTGGGAGTTGAGGCTCAAGTATGAGACTTAACCCTTTGTAGAGTAGTTTTTTTGGAATGTTTTTTTTCCATTCAAAATTCCAAGTCAGTGTTCTAGAACGTTGTTTTCAATCGCCAGTAGCGATTGTTACAGCATTAGTGTCACGGCCGTGCCCTTCTGCCATTGTGTTTTCTGTGTATTCACTCCCTTTCCTTGCTTTTTTTCTGTTTCCTTTGCATTTTTGTGTCTTATATCCCTGTTCTCCCTCTGTAGTCCATTCTGTCCTGCCTGTTCATTCTTTTCACCTGTGTCTCCGCCCTCCACTCGTTATATGTATTTCCTTTCTGTCTCTTGTCATTAATTGCACCTGTTGCCCGTTGTGTGCTTGTTAGTTTTGTATTTAAGCCTGTCCTTTTGTTGCTTGTTCGTCTTATCCTGCACCTGACTCTGTACCTGTTATTTTCCTGTCCCCGGCTCTAGCCTCCGCATCCCCATTTCCATTTCCATTGCCTGTGTGGTATTCTGTTTGGTTTTTGTTCCACTTACAATTACATTTTAGTAATTTGGCAGACGCCTTTAATCCAAAGCGATTTACAAGTGCATAGGTTCTTCCACAAGCTAAAGCATCACATAAACTAGTAAAATACACATGAAGTGCTGTTCTAAACAAAATACAGTCATTGTAATCACAATTGTTTTATATTTTTCTTTTTCTTTTTCTTTTTTGGGGGGGGGGGGGGGGGTTTAGGGAACCATAAGGCGACCAGAGCTGGCAGACCGGAGTGGTCTAGCTGGGGAGTAGGGAGTGATTAAGGATTGGATGTAAGCTGGAGCAGTCCCCTTCGCAGCCTGCAATGCCAACACTTGGGCCTTGAATTGGATGCATGCGGCAATAGGAAGCCAGTGGAGGCCAATGAGGATGACCTGAGCCGACCTGGGCTGACTGGTGGTCAGGCGGGCTGCAGCATTCTGAACCAGCTGGAGGGGCTTGATGGCACAAGCTGGGACACCGGCTAGGAGGGAGTTGCAGTAATCTAGGCGGGAAATGACAAGCGCCTGGACTAGGAGCTGGATGGCTTTCTCCGTCAGCAGATGACGGATACGGCGAATATTGTAGAATATTGTTTTGGTCTTCCTGTTTGACCTCTTATTTGTATTTTGATTCTGGATTATGTTTTGTACTTTTGCTCATTTGTACTGCTTACCCATTTTTGGACTTTTGCCTGCCTTTTGCTTACGCACCTGATTGCCTCTGATTACCCTGTCTGCCTGGATATCGACCACTGCCTGCCCTCTGTTCATTCTTTATTAAAAGCCTGCCGTTTTTCACCTTATCTTGAGTCTGCTCTTGGTTCCTCTGTCCCGGTTCCTGACGAATTCAGTTAAGAACATTCCAATCACATATTTAAGATTAGGGTGTTCTCAAGCGCAAGTCCAGCAGCAGTTGTCGTCAGCGGGCGTTGGGTTTGGTGCTTTTGTTCTTCTGGTCCCCAAAGGCAGTAGTCCTGGTGTAGGGTCTGAGAGTCATGTGACCCGCCCACTACCAACCCCTTCCACTGTTACATCACTACATTCAGATTGTGGGCCAATGCAGCTCAATGCGTTTCCCATCTTTTTCTTCTTTTCCTTTCTTTCAAATTCTGCCATTTTGAAAGCTGCAGCAGGAGCCCTGCTGAGAGATTCTGAACTTGGCACCGCTAAAGTGTTTTCCTTTCAGTTTCAAAATGCTACGCTCTTTGAGTTTGCTTTTGTTGGACTGATCACGTGCCAGCTTTTGTTTTTATTTAATCAAAAACTCAAATAAAAAGTCTTTTTTTTAATGTTTTGCTCCTACTGTGTCCTTCCTGGAACTCTAGGATAATGCATTATGTTTTCAGTTTTTCAGCACATTTTGAAATGGGAGAAAAGTGCGCTCCAACACTGAACAGAAGGTTGTTGTGAATCTTGACGCATGCAGGAACTTGAAGTAGAGGTGAATCAAGCTGTGTTTCTCCTAGATACTCAGTGACGTGACATAAACATGTATAGACTTTATAAAATAGATGCTGTTACATAATTTAACACTTTGACATGTTTTAGCATGTTCTACGAGGTTTAGTCATTTGGACAAGTGTGTGTCCACATCAGCTGATCCATGTAGGAATAACAGCTCTTTTAAAAACGCAGTAAAAATTTTCAGTTTTAATTCAACTCCAACAGGGACAATAAGTAAGTCCCTCTATGTATGAGTTGATTTAACAATCTGTAGTAGACAATTGGCTACTCAGCTGTTTCTTGGTCAGCTGTGTGTTTTTGCATCGTTAATTCATGCACACAAAAGCTAACAAAAGGTCTAGAGTTGATTCTAGGTGTGGTATTTGCATTTGGAGTCTGTAAGGGTCGTCTCTCAACATAAGGGCCAAAGAAGTGTCAATGCCACTAAATCACACCATCAGAGGCTGAAAATCAGAATTACTCAATCAGAGACATAACCAAAACAGTGGATGAGTCAACTAGTTGCTTCATTGCTAACAACATTGGTGAGCTTAGCAATAGGGCAGTATGTAACCTAGTGGCTAAGGTGATCCGGTGGTGGATGAAGCCCTGGTATGTCCATGGCAGGATCCGCACAGCTGATGGACCCTTAAGCAAGGCCCTTAGGCCCACATTGCTCCAAGGGGAATTGTCCTTTGCAGAACAATACTTTCAATTTTCAAAATAAACCCTTTTTAACCATCAAACACTCTACAGGATATAGGCATAGAAGTTTCAAAGACTACTGTTAAAAAAGAGGAAACTACAGCAGCATAACCTCAGATTGTTTCAAATTGGGTTTTTTGGGTTTTTGTTGTTGTTGTTGTTTTTTTATTGCTTTAGGTAAAGAAGTTTGAAATGCAAGAAGTGACAATCAAAGCACAGCACACTCCTTGAATTTGCTGACAAGATTGCAACTTTTCAGTCAACCAATTTCCTGCAACATTCATTTGGGGTGGCACTGAGAAACAATGGAAACTTGGAATTTAGCCACAGAGATATAGCCTCATGCTTTGGAAAAGATGGCTCAAGGATGTTTTATAGTCAGCTAGCTTGGCAGGGCAAATTGTGAATTGTTACAACAATGAATGTCAAACTCTGAAGGACATATTTTATTAAAGTCCATTTGAGGACATGAACAACTCATAAAGACTGAAGATGAATATTTTTCTGCTTTCTCTGAAAGCATATCAGCATCCTTTCTAAAATATTCCAGTGGATCTAGAAGGCTAAGCAATTTGTTAGTGTCAGATGTTAGTATATGCTGATAACATTATAGTATGGTTCATGCTAATACATTTATAAAAATGAACATGGTTCCCTTAAATCAGATACATTGTGATTGATAAAATGTTTAAAGAAATTAAATACATTCACAGAACTATCAGTATTTTGAGATTAAAAACATTTTATAATAAAATCATAAAAGTTACATTTTGTGGCCAGTTGAGGAAACAAGTTACCAGCAAGTAAATAACCCAATGCTGTTTTTAAAAAGTTTACATTTTAATTGTACTGTACAAAAATATTGTGGTGACACTGCTCCAACATGTATTGTGTTCAAGAACTCATGAGGCATGTACTGTATAATGCCTTCATTAATGTATCGCAACATTTTCAATTCAAATGTTCTTTTTCATAAAGCTGGGTTGTCAAATTGTATTTACACTGATAAATGTAGCATTCTGTCATTTCTCAGAAATAAAATCCATGCTATATAAAGTTCTAGGTCATTTATTAATATAATATTATGGACATTCTAAACACAAAAGAACAGCCAGGTATGTTTCATGGGTTAATATTCTAAACTTGCACATAGCCATGAACTGAATTTCAGTTTTTTTCTAAACATATTGCATTCATTTTACGAACAGTTTCATGACTCCTGATGTCTCCTGATGTCTCCTGCGGTCTCGCTGGGGCATCCTGGATGGAAATCTTTATCAATGCAAATGCAGAACATTTCTCTGAACTGCGTTTGTTAACCTTAAAAACCTTTCAGTCCAAAACACCAAACAAATCTATTTCTGTTTCCAATAAAGATAATATGGGATGTATGTATGGCTGGTGTACATTTCTGTACAAGGAGAGACATTTGCCATGAATATAAAAATTAATGAGAAAGTTTATCAATACAAGCACAAACCCGTCTTTACAAGGCGTTGATATTAATGGACCAAAAACCCGTTGAGGGAGTCTGGGCATTTCTTGATTTATGGCAAAAACAATTATGTTTCACCAGTGTACCTGAATTTGATGGGAGAATTGGTGCAGGTAATTATTAAGAGTAATGACAGAGGCAGGCACAGATATGAATCATTGCATCACAGAATCTAATCAAAGACGAATGGACGTCCCAGGCACTGCGCTTGATAAGTTATTGTTTTAAAAGCCCATGAAAAATGTTGGTGGACACGGTTTATTGTCACAGAGTACTCATTATGCCACAATCACAGTTTCCCCTAAAGCTGCTGCATTCTCAAAACAGATGTGTTAAAAACAGTGAATCGCGTAGCGTGTCATTTATTAACACATCGCCATATCTAGTTAAAGACAACACATTTTGTGCTGCTTTCAACACAGTCTGCGTAAAAAAAGTCTCCCTTGTTTATATTTGTGAGACAAAAGTAGTAATTTTGACACCAGATGTGTTGAAGTTAACAAAAATTGTAACACAGAAAGTGTGATGAATATTAACGCCTTCTCTTTGAGAGTGTGGGTACTGCCTAAGTGTCTGGTCATGTCTGATGTTTATCGACTACAGCCTTAAGTGCTGTAGTACATTACATTACATTGTATTTAGCAGACGCTTTTATCCAAAGCGACATACAAAACAGTGCATATCGAAGTCACACAACAATATACATATACTGTACATAGTCTATATATCAGTCTTTGATCAGTTAAACCAGTGGTCCTCACTCCTGGTCCTGGAGAGTCACAGGGTGTGCTGGCTCTTGTTGTTACCCAGCACTTAGTTGATGAATTAAAGCAGTTAATTACACAGTTAACTCACCTCACCTGGTTTCTTGGGCCTGAATTGGATGCTGATATTAGGATGAAAACAAAAACCAGCACACCCTGCGGCTCTCCAGGACCAGGAGTGAGGACCCCAGCATACCCTGCGGCTCTCCAGGACCAGGAGTGAGGACCACGGAGTTAAACTACGGCCAAGGACACAAAATGGGTGGTGGCAGTGTATGAGTTGGGTTTCAGAATAAGTCTATAATCCACTGGTCTTTGCTAGTACATGTTCTGAACCCTGAAAGGTACTAAATCTCATGTTTGGGTGCTGATCTTAAAAAAGTTAAAGAAATAGTGCTCTGTCTGAGTACAGGCCCAGGTGGTGCTTTGTACTGGCAGTCTGCTTTGATGGGAGGACAGTGAGGTCAGAGGTCAGTGGGATGGGGATCACAGGCCACACCTGTCTGAGCCCCGGGGGGGGTTCACCTGTTCACCTGTCCCCATCTGCAGTCAGACCAGCTGCTAGAGTCTCAGCCACTGAAATCAGGTCAAAAGGAGGATGGGGAGGATGATATCTCTCTCACACACACACACACACACACACGTGAGTGCACACAAACATACTCACACGCACTCAAAATCACACACACACAAACACTCAAACACACATATGCACATGCACTCACACGGACACACACACACGTACAGTATGTGCACATGTTTGTAAGCACACACACACACACGTGCCCACACAAACACACTCACATACACACACACACACACACACATTCAAACACACATATGCACACATGCTCACACGGACACACACATGCTCACACACATTCTCAAACACATACAGTATATGCACACGCTTGCATGCCCACACACACACAGACACACACACCCATGCAAATACACACACACTCAAACACATATGTGCACACACACTCACAAACAGAGACACAGACACAGACACACAGACAGGCATACACGCACACCCAGACAAACACATACAAACACACACAGATACACACAGACAGACCTCCGTCACCACACAACCCCAGGCCCAAACCCAAAACTATGTGTGATGTTGGTGTTGGTGGTATTGGTGGGGTGGAGGTGTTGGTGCTGGTTTGTGGGACAGAAGCATGCAGATAGCCAGGCCCAAATCCACTCCTGGAACACAAAGCAGACACGCTCTCTCCAGCCAAGTCACGTCGCATTTGAGCCTATCACAGCTGCTTTTTCAAGAGCCAATTCCACGGCACCTTTTCCCTGAGCCCAGGGAGCAATCCCAGTTGTTTCGCGTAATTCCTGCCGCTGGAACCAAACAACAATTCCAGCCTCTCTTTCTCTTTCCTTTTTTTCTGTAGCAAGGGGGCAGGAAAGAGCCACCCACACAGAGCCTGGTGAGCCACACTTTTTCTCTCTTTCTCTCTCTCTCTATATTTCTCCCCTTTCTCCAACGCCTCTCTCGCCCTCTGTGTGATTGTAATTAAAGATAGAGACCCGAGAGTCTCCCCTGAAGAAATAATTAGGTGGCGAATGCAGTGGGGAGGAGAGACTGCGATGGGCGTCTGGCTGCTTGAGTACAGTGACTCACCCAGACCGGAAGGGAGGGGACTTTAGGTTAGGGCCCCTCCCTCTACCCTCTCTCTAGCCCAACACCTCCCCAAACCCCTGCACATTCCCAAAGCCCTGCACCTCCCCAAACCCCTGCACATTCCCAAACCCCTGCACCTCCCCAAACCCCTGCCCCTCCCCGATCCCCTGCACCACACATCCGATTACAGCACAGGCCCTTTCCCAGGGCACCCGTGAGGAGGAACAGGGGACACAAACTAGCACAGAATATCTAAAACAACAAACACACTTTTGAGAGAATAGAGGGCATCGTAACTTTGGTTTATCAAGCTTTTGCGTATATATATCATTTTACCTGTGCCAGGCTGAATAGACCATAGTGTGCCGGCAAGCTTCTCAGATTGCAAGAATGTCCCGTTTTTTCATTTTTTTAAATTATCTTCTGTTTAAAAGAGAATGCAGCATGATTCATGTTCTTGAGTGTTCACAGTTTTTTCGCAAGAAAAACTTCCAAACCCTCCCGGTTCCCTCCTACACGTTGCGTGTTTTATTATGTAAAGAAAATATAAAGTCACATTTCAGCTGTGCCATGGTTCAGCTTTATTTTGTTGTTGCTGTGGATGTAAATGTTAAGGCACAATCCAATCAATAAAACACATTAAATTCGTAAGGCACACATACAGTATATAGGACAAGCAGTGTGTCACCCAGTTAAAACTGTCAGCTGAAAACTGCTTAGAAAAAAGGCAATGTAATCCTTTTCTCATGGCTGTTGTTGGTTTTTTTTTTTTTAGGGGTTTTTTTGGAGGGGGGGAATTGAAAAAGTGGTTCTTTAGCTCGCAGAAGCAAAGCCATTTGAATTCTGGATTGTGTAGTTACACCGTTTTTCAAAATGGCATCCGCTTCACTCTCACAGATGGGAAAGTCGACTGGAACTTAATTCCCCTGCATTGTGACTAATGCACACTGGGAGATGGAGTTCTTCTGTCAGGATTCATTCCCTTTTTTTTTCTGAAGCAAACAGCAGCTCGTTATTCCAAGTGCGTTTTCCAGAATTAACCGCCCTGTCATCGGCAGCGGCGAGCCTTGATTGGAGGCATTTTCACAAAGGCCCACAGAGGCACTGGAGTGTCATTGCTGAAGAGGTTGCGTATTACAGCCCCCAATTCCATTATGTTAAAGCATTCAGCAGACGCCAGAGACACTGAGAGGTTATACTGAGAGAATCTTTGCACACTGCAAAAACCGAAAAAGAGATTATTTATTTATTTTTTTTGCTAAACAAGACAAGACTTCCCAATAGGTATGACAGTAAGATTGGGTTATATCGCACGCTACGTATTCTTGAGACTGAAGGCCAGTTTAGGTGACGTATGATCAGACGATGGATACCGCTACGTTTTCACCAACATGCATTATCACTCCACTTTGATTTTGACCGCTGACGCTCATAAAAAGTATAACTAAGGATGTGTCCCCGATTGCGTCATTGCGAGCTCAAGGCACGGAAGCTAGTTGATTACACTTTGCTAAAGTGACAGATGAGGTTGTCATGACAACTGAGCCAGCGATGGGGTCAAAGTTCAATACAGTATATGTCTCAGCGACGGGCACAGGGATGATAGCGACCACATCAAATCGTCCATTGCTCTTGTAGAAACTAAACTTCATTACGACCGACCATTAAATATGATTATCACTGGTGGCAATGATGATACATCAGCGAACTAGAAACTGGCCTAAATACTGATGTTTTTCACTTCTGTAACTCAATCTGAATTAGATTGTCTGCCAAGTGTAACTGTTATGCAATCCCCAATCCCCAACTGGGAATTGAACCAACAAATGTGGGGTTACAATCTCCTGAACCATTAGGCTATGATGCTAGCACAAACCAAGTGAAAGATATTTACATTCTGAAATACGGGAATACAATATTACTGTATATAATGGACAATGTAGATAATGTTGAGTTCCCCTCAACCAAGATGAAGCAGGGGACAATATTATTATGACTTCATTATTATGTCTCTTGTCTCTTATTGTTAAAAATATATATATTGTTTCATTCAAAAGGATTCACTATCCAAGCCAAAAATGTGACATTTACAATAATTTCTTATACTCATAATCACTACCTTTGTTATCACCATCATTATCATCATCATCATCACCATCAAAACAAAGCAATATTATTATTATTAGTATTTGTATTTGCTATTATTGAGAACAAAGTTCTGGCCCTCCTATTCTTTGAGGTGAGATGGGGTTGTGGTGTTGCAAATTAATACTTGATTCAAAACGAATCAATCATAGTAAGAAAATGAGCACATGTACATTTGGGAAGTCTCTTAGCACCTTGGAGAGCAGCGAGAGGGTTCCCAAACACAAAGTTACAGAAGGTTTAATACTTGCCCTTAGGTGAGGAGACAGGGGCACCCCCAGACTGCCTTCACAAAACTCATTTGTCCTATCACAAGCCAAACACACTACGTTATTGTTTTCTAGTCTGCAACAATCTTTGCCCAATTGCAATCTACTACCTCAAACGTCATTGATTTCCTTGCAACGGTCATCAAGAGGGCACATCTTGCCCTTTGGACCTGTTTAGATTTTCATTCTTTTCGCCGTTTTACCCTGACAGTTGTTATGATAACGGACCACACTGTCTGGTCTTTATCGGTCACTCCTTTGGGAAATTTCCCGGTGAAAAATTTCACACACAGAACAGTTTGTTTCAATGATAATTTCTTGCATACACATTTCAACCCATCACGGCTGAGCTCGGCCCAAGTGGCTACAGACGAATGAAAGGTCTTTAGGCACATTGCAGTAGTATAGAAACAGCATTATCATTATACACTTAAAGCAGTTAAGAGCAACAAAAGGTTAATACAATGTGTTCTGAAAGCACTTAAAAGTAATAAAAGATTAATGCAGCACACTTCTAAGACATTAAACCCCCACACTATTTCAGTCGAGCTATCCCTATAGATGCAGGTGTTGATGTATCTGCTGTATACCTGTGCTATGAATCTCTGCGTAAAATGTCTGGTACTGAATGTGCTTCTCTCCTGATCGCAACCTCCCCCATGTGAGACAGGGGCTATTAAATACCCTGAATAATGCAGCTGATATAAGTAAATGTCTTTAGGCCTGGTTATCATCATCACTCACTCACCCCATGGCAAAGTGGATAAACGTACGCTCACGGAATTACTTACAGACTGTTGTTTTGCTCATATTCTATGTCTTCAGTGTTGTTTGTCTTGCTTCTTCATTTTCATAACTCATAAGAACAGCTTGAAAGCCTCCTCTATTAGTCAGTCCAAAGATAACATATCTTGGGGTGTTTTTCCCACTGCATTAGGATCAAGGACATGTCTGACGTAGCAAGCAAATGCATATTTTACATGTCAGCGACTTTTTAACAGCACACACTCCTTCATTTCACCTCCCATTTGGTATATTTATCATTCATGCACTTTTAGGCATTAAGCACACGCTCCACAATGAAGTACACAACCTTTACATAATGCCCATCTCTACAGCCAGGTTGTACACTGTAGCACTTCACGTAATGTATGTCATATAGTATTCATTTATATACAGCTGGACCTGTGCTAAAGCAACGGTAAACGATTACTTACGGGTACAATGACTGGAACAGAACTGGCAACCTCTAGGTTCCAAAAGCATTATACTGCTCTGCTACATAGTATAGGCTATGTGCCGTGTGCTGATAATGAGCCACAGCCAATATTTTAAATATTTTACGCAATCGCTACTGTTGGATTTGCATTACCTGTTTTAAAATCCAGCTATGCCAGTTTGAAGCTTGAAGATTGAGCTGGTCATAGCTGGGTATGAACTGATCAACTAGCATGGCCAAGCTGGTCATAAAGCCAATCTAGTTGGTATCAGCCATTCAACCAGCTAGTGTTGGTAGCTTATCTGAGCTGGTAGCTGCTAAGCATAGCTTGAGCTGGTGAAATCGTGTAAAACTTGGAGCTGGTCTGAACTGGTCAACCAGCTAAACCATGTCAAGCCTGGAGCTGGTCTAAACTGGTCAAAACCTAGCTTGGGCTGTTTTTTTCAGTAGGGTAGGTTAATTTAAAAAAAAAAGCGATTGTAGAGAACCAGCATTTGTTAATTTCTGTTACCTCTCAGATGCTGTCTCTGAAATTCATTCCCCCACCCATTCTGTGTGAAGTCCATGGACTGTCAAAAACTAAGTGATTATATTACATTTATATTTACATTACAGTCATTTAGCAGACATTCTTACCTAGAGCGACATACAATAAGGTGCAAAGCCTAACCCGGGACAAGTACAGTTCCAAGTGCAAGAGTGATCACATCGATAAAAACTTGAACCCTTGTAGAATAATCAGATAACTGTCCAAGTAGCAGTACCATGGTTTTGGCAGTTAGAACACCACAAATAGAAATTAATAGTAAAAATAGTAAATATGAACAAAAATGGACTGCATGCACCTTTTATCCAAAGCGCTTTACAGTTGATGCCTCTCATTCATGGATTCACACACACACACACACACACACACGGCAATAGGCTGCCACGCAAGACATCAACCAGCTCATCAGGACCAACTGGGGGTTAGGGGTCTTGCTCAGGGACATGTCGACACACCCAGGGCAGGATCGAACTGGCAACCCACCGACTGCCAGAAAACCACTCTTGCACCCTGAGTCACTGTGACCAGGACAACCCATTGCAAGGTGAGATGTTCATGTGGAAGACCAATGAGTCTGCTAAACTCTAAAACTGCAATGATATCTACAAAGTCCCTTTTTTTCCTCTGCAAGTATAACGTACTTTTGTATGATTTAATCAATTACACTGAATTCTCCATTGTGCAGACAATTAGGCTTACTTAACATGGTAATATGAAGTCAGTAATTGTAAAAATGTTTAAATGGCCTGTTTAATTTGTGGAAAACCCGTTTTCATTTAACGCATCACGGTTAATGTCAATTTTCCACAGTATCTCATTGTCCCATACTGTACATTGTGATGCTGATGCCATTTATGGAAAATTTTACAAAATGACTGAGATGGCCATCAATTTCATCTCATCTTACATCTTTCAATGTATGCACACTCAGTGAGCACTTTATTAGGTTTTTCTTAGACTTATTTTTTAGACTTACTAAGTCTTCTGCTGCTGTAGCCTATCCACTCAGGGGTTTGACACCTTGTGTGTTCAGAGATGCTCTTCTGCATACCATTGCTGTAATGTGTGGTTATTTGTGTTACTGTCACCTTCCTATCAGCTTTGACCAGTCTGACACTTCTCCTCTGACCTCTCTCATTAACAACATTTTTTCTGCCCGCAGAACTGCTGCTCACTGGATGTTTTTTTTTCCACACCATTCTCTGCAAAGTCTCGAGACTATTGTGTGTTAAACTCCCAGGAGATCAGCAGTTTCTGAGATACCCAAACCTGGCACCACCATTCCAGGGTCAAAGTCACATACATCACATTTCTTCCCCATTCTGAAATTTGGTCTTAAAAACAGCTGAACCTCCTGACCACATCAATACAGTATATGTCTCAGCGACGGGCACAGGGATGATAGCGACCACATCAAATCGTCCATTGCTCTTGTAGAAACTAAACTTCATTACGACCGACCATTAAATATGATTATCACTGGTGGCAATGATGATACATCAGCGAACTAGAAACTGGCCTAAATACTGATGTTTTTCACTTCTGTAACTCAATCTGAATTAGATTGTCTGCCAAGTGTAACTGTTATGCAATCCTCAATCCCCAACTGGGAATTGAACCAACAAATGTGGGGTTACAATCTCCTGAACCATTAGGCTATGATGCTAGCACAAACCAAGTGAAAGATATTTACATTCTGAAATACGGGAATACAATATTACTGTATATAATGGACAATGTAGATAATGAGTGGCTTATGCCCATAGACACAATTTACTTGATTGTGAATTTACTTGCTGCTACATGATTGGCTGATGAAATATTTTCATTAAGAAGCTGGTGTACAGGTCTACCTAATAAAATGATCACTGGGTGTACATGGACTTGCATGTTCATAATGACAAAAGAATCAATGAATCAGGCCAATGTGCATATTTTTATATAAACTCTGAGAGACTGGGAGAGGATCTGGGAGAAAACATACACTTGGCTCCAGTCTTTAACAGTTTTCATGATTCCATGAACCTTTTGAGATGTTTGCATTTAAAAACGCCTGTCGCCCACAGCAAGCGAAACATTTTAAAAGCACACTGCTAAATTATGCATCCTTTCAAGTACCGCCTTGTTTCCAGATGCTTCTGTGTGCGATTTGCAACACGGCGCAAGACCCAGGTCTGTTTCAGCAACACTCACTGTGGCATCGGCACTGCTTCTGTTTTTTTTACCACTTTCTCTCGACATCTTTCACCGGAGTCTGAAAATCATTGCATTATGCCTCAAGGACAGTCCCTTTTACGGCTGCCATCTTCTGCGTCATACGCCGTCTTGTGAGGCCTGTAGGGAATCTTAAATGTACTTTTCAAATCATTTAAACATCCTTATCGAGATGCGGTACACGGTATGTTCTCTATGGGTGACAGTGTGGCATGATGGCGGGGGAATTGGGATCACTGCTCCAAGGTTGTGGCTGAGATTCCCAGAAGGATGCAAGGCTGTAGTACCCTTGAGCAAAGTACTTAAAACTTAAATTGCTTCAGTAAAATAACCAGCTGTATAAATTCATTGTACAGTATGTAAAAAAAAAATATTGTAAGCCGTTTAAGTGGATGAGAATGGGTCTGCTAAATGCCTATAAAAATGGAATTTAGATGACAGTGATTTAAATCAATAGACTTTAACCCTTTGAAGAGTAGGCTTTTTGGAATAATTTCTTTTTTCAAAATTCCAAAAGTCAGTGTTCTACAACTCTGTTGCTTTCAACTTTCAATGATCAGAAGTGTTCTAGTTCATTCTAGTTACATCAGTATTAGAATGTTCATCTCAGAACATTATAATCACAGGTGTGTCATCTCATACCATTAAAAGGGCTAAATTACTAAAGCCAACAGCATTGCCCAAAATGGCCATTGCATTCAGTGAGAATAAGATATCTTGGGATTATGCCTTGTAGGAACAGTTAGACTCCATTTTGTTTCTTCAAATTGGATTTTCCTGTCTGATTGCTGGAGGAATCCCAGATTAAACACAGCAGAATCTAAGATGGCCTTAGCTGGCAGTGGAGGCTATCAAAACCAATTATGTGCCTCTCCACTGTGATGTCCCCTCATTTTGAATAGTGAGAATTAGCCTGGGCAGCGATTAGACGCTTAATTAAAATATCGCCAGACTCATGTGACGCGAGGCACAATCAGTCCCTTCCTGTTAAATTTTAAGTAATGAGATATGATCGAGGGGTGAAAACACTATCTGCACAGAATGAAGATTTCCTGCGATTAGGTGCAGATTAAGGCGGAACTGAATCAAATCCCTCACAAAGCGTGTCCCCGCGCATCCTGCCGATATCCCTGGCTCCAAATTAATTCAGCCGACAAACATCAGACCGCCTAAAGGTATGGCTGGGAAGGCACACTCTTCACAGGGAAAAGCGGAAAAGAAAGAAACACAGGGAAGCTGCTTGCATCCTGTGAAGATACCGCGCCATGGAAGAGTTTAAAATGGCTGCCGGATGCACCTCCAAGTTGATGAAATAAAGCTTATTATCTGAACCTGCCACAATGAATACATTTCATCAGCCACCCGCGCCCCCTATTAAGTGTCTAAGCTCATTTCCTCCAATTGAATTTCTCCTGGTGTTTATCACTGGCTGCCATAAAGAGAGCTTCTCTTTCTGAGAGATTAACTCAACGCTTTCATCAAACCTGCCATGTCCCGGTGGCTGAAACAATATCGTTCAACTTACTAACATTTCCAAAATGGAATGTGTGTGTTTGTGTGTGTGTGTGTGTGTGTGTGCATGTGTGTGTGTTTGCGTGTGTGTGTGGGTGTGCGTACTGCAAAAAATAATAAATAAATAAGTCAGTCTTAACAAGTATCTTAGTCTTAAATGTAGACTTATTTCTATTACTTTCATTCATTTACTTTTATAAAGCACATTTGGTGATGTCACACTTGACTAGTGCTGCTCGGTCAATATATATATTTGTATGTTTTCCATCTCATCAGAGCTGAAGAAGGATTACCGCCAAATCTGTCCATTTACCGCTAAATGAGACAAATGTCACTTGTCAAGCAAACAGTAACTTAAAAACTTAAAACAAAGCTAAAAAAAATCTCAAGTCTTATTACAAGACTAAAAACGGTTGTTAAGACAGCCATTTTGTGCAGTGTGGAAAATGTGTGTTGTCTTAGTATGCTGTCTCCTGCTATTTTATGTTAAATATAAATCAAGCTAAACCAAAGACTCTTGCAACATATTTTAAGACGTGTCCATCTGCATCAGTATGTATACAGCTTAGTACATTTAATTGGCCACACTTTACAATAAGGTCACATGAATTGGCATGAACTAATGTAGTTGTTAATTATCTAACTACTGAAACGTTAAGCTGTTCAGCTTTGTTTATTTATTTACACATCATGAATACATGTTAACAATTGCATTATTCCAAGCCAATTCATATTGGAATGAGAAAAGCAGTTAATGTATCTGTTCATGCTTAATACCTTTATCCAATGGTTTGCTAATGTATAAATATTAACGTACCTAATACATTAGTTAGGAGTTAAGAAATGCATTAGTGCATTTCATGGTTAATTAATGCATTTGTAAATCATTGATTCATGTTAACAACTACATTAGTTAATGCCAATTCATGTGACCTTATTGTAAAGTGTTACCATTTACTGTAAAAAAGGCTAGCCCTCAGAGGAGGTTGAAAATGATGAGCGTACAGCTCCGTATCACTAGTCTCCAGCATCGCAGCTTGTGTTACATAAAAAGACATCCTTTTATCTGGGGGTGGGGGATGTTATTCGCCAAGATCCTATTCAGCCATGACCTCCATCCTCGTGATTCATGTCTCTCTCCCTCTCTCTGGGTATCTCAGTCTCTCTCTCAGTATCTCTCTCTTCTCTCTCTCACTTTCTGTATCTCTCCTTTTCCTGCTCTATCTATCTATCTATACAGATATCTGTCCTCCAGGCTTTGAGGCCTAGCCCGACTGTAGATCTGCCTTGTATTGTCTATTAAACTCCTGTGCCACACCTTTTTCCTCTGGTGAACACTTTAGCCCGTTACTCTGTGTAGATGCCCTTCCCCCCTGGGATCGATAGCTCCTCGGTTCGAGGTGTATCGCTGTGTTCTCTGTGCCTTTTCCCATTCGACCCACTCAGCTTATTCACTGCCTCCACGCATATCCTTTCAACCGGGCCTTTTTAGAGCAGTTTTTCATACGTGCCTAACCCTTACTCCTTCAATATCCTTTCTTCTCCTTCGCGGTCTGTTCTCTCGTTCTGTCGTTCGTCTTTCCCTTTCTAGGGTCCTGCTGAATCACTGTACTGTACACCACTGTAGGACTTGCATAACAACTGGGCAGCCTGTAGCGTAGTGGTTAAGGTACCTGACTGGGAACCGCAAGGTCGGTGGTTTGATCCCCGGTGTAGCCACAATAAGATCCGCACAGCTGTTGGGCTCTTGAGCAAGGCCCTTAACCCTGCATTGCTCCAGGCGAGGATTGTCTCCTGCTTAGTCTACTCAACTGTAGGTCGCTCTGAATAAGAGCGTCTGCCAAATGCCTGTAATATAATATAATGTAATGTAACTCACTTTTGCCATCTATACATTTGTAAGCAGAAGTGGCTTTTTGAACCTGCATAGGATGCAGCTAGCTACCTGAAACAAATAAATGTACAATACTGTTGGTAACACTTGACAATAAGCTTCCGTTAACTAACATGTGTTAATGCATTAACTAACCTGAACAAAGAATGAACTAAATATTTACTATTTTTCCATGTTAAATAAGCCATTAGCAATGGTAGAATGGGAGCAAGAGCAAAGAACAAATCATACTTTAAGGATATTGAGTTAACATGGAAGAGAATTGTCATAAAATGCTATTTTTAAAAAAAGCATTTGTTCACATGAACAAGTGCCTTGTTAATAGGTTAGTTCATTTGGGTTAGCCAGGAAACAATGGAGGCTTTTAAAGTTGATAAATACTGATGATAAATTTGTGTAACAGGGTTTGTTTTGCTAGGAGAGATAGAGGTCAGACTTGCTGGTAATTTAGGCAGGGAAGCTCAAGCAAACTGAACAGATGTTTATTAATATTATGGATGGCTCCCCATTGATACTGGCCATGTGTGACAGAAGTTTATTTTTTGTTGACTTTCTAATCAAGGGAAAAGTCCTTGGATCTATGGGGATGTTGGTTTGTACATCCTGCCAAAGCAATCACTATGGCAGAGGTAGGCAATGAGGGCCACCTTCTGGCTTTCATGTTTTATTTATGCTTTGTGATATTTAACCTATATTTCTTGATAAGCACATGAATGACAGCCAAATACTGTTCTTGTTTTACTGTGTCCTAATGTATGAGTGAATCAGTGTTGATGTATGCACTGCATGAAACAGTCTTTAAAAAATATATTTTCAGTAGTTTTGTATTGAGCCCAAAGTAGAAAGTATGACCTTGTTTTAAGCAACTGTTGGCTTGACAAGAGACATTTTCTTACCCCATTGGCAAATCTTGAAATGAGTCAAAATTCTCTCAATTGAAAGTTTAAATATAAGACTAAAATACTTGAGATTGACTGACTTATTTTTTCGTTATTACAGCAGACTTCTCCAGTTGTAAGGTATCAGACATTTCCCATCTCCCTCTCCCGTCTTCAGGTAATCTTATTTTCTAGGCCTGCCGTGGCTGTCTGGGTCTCCGTGGGGGGAACGCGAGCAGAAGGAGCGTGGAGGCTAACTGTCCGTCGAGAGATTCCCTTCCCGATTCATTTACACTTCCGAGCGGGGCGGCCCGGAGACTCACCGAGGGGCGGCGTCAGCGTCATTCTGTACCGCTGAGCCGGGAACACGACGCTCCGTCTCCGCGGAGACCCAGAGCCGGGAGAGCAGGAAGGAGAGCGGCACTCTGCTGACAGAGCTAACGGCTCCCTCAGGCTTAAACTCACTAGTGCTGTAATCCAGTTTCAGAAAGTAAACGTACTCCTTCCAATCACCTGTATTTCATACTCAGCGCAATTCTTCAGCCAGGATGGAGAACTAATTAGTGAAATCAGCTGGCTGAGTTCACAGTGTGGGCAGTCTATAGCCTAGAGGCTAAGTTGCTTGACTGGGACCCAGAAGGTTGGTGGTTCAAGCCCTGGTGTAGCCACAATAAGATTCATGCAGCTGTAGGGTCCTTGAGCAAGGCCCGTCCTGGGTGTGTCAAAGTGTCCCTGAGCAAGACACCTAACCCCCAATTGCTCCTGACGAGCTGGTTGGTGCCTTACATGGCAGCCAATTGCCATTGGTTTGTGTGTGTGTGAATGGGTGAATGAGAAGCATCAACTGCACAATAAAGGCGCTACATAAGTACAAGCATTTGTATTTAATTAGAATGTTGTGAGAATATGCAGAAATTCCTAATGATGCCAACAAAGCATACCGCATACTTCTGAAATAGAACCTGTGTTTTCCACTGGGGGGCTCGTATGGGGGTCCCACATGCAGCAAGGATACTGTTGGGGGTCGCACCCCCCACCCCACACATAAAATGTATACATTCACAAACAAAGTGCACTTGCAAACAGTGGCAACCCTTCAATAAACCCTCCAGTGTGTCAGCAGATCGCCTCTGGTAACGAACCCTGGGCAAATCTCCGGAAGACAAGCCCGACTATCCGTGAGTCAGGAGTGACTGACAGCATGTCAGAACTTACTACGGGAAAAACTGACACTGACAAGATTATTTTGTAGGCAATATAAACATGAATGATACTTTGAGTGGTTGGAATTATCGTTGTTGATATGTATTTAGCACATTTGGTGGTGGCCTTAGTGATGTACCATTAGTGAGTATGGTTCGGTCAATCAAAGTATCTTTGTATGTTTTCCATCTCATCAGAGCTGAAGAAGGATTAACGCCGAATCTGTCCTTGCTCGTGTCTTCTGCAAGTTAATATCAAATTACATCTTCAATCACTTTTATTTTGCTTGCTGGGTGTACATTTACTGGCTTTTATTCAACTCTCAACTTTAGTCATCTCTGTTGTGATGAGGGTTTATAAATATTGGTGTGGAGTCTACAATGGTGCCCACCTTGCCATGCATTAAACATACGAGTTATATACTGCCGCCATTTTGTAACTAACTGCATTAATATTCCACTATAATATACAGTATGTGATCAGAGAAGCAATTATGTTTATTCATATTCATAAAATCTGCATAGGTGTCGGGGGTGTGTTTAAAATCATGAATTGCACAACAGCTGGTCCAGGTCTCAGCTTTCCGAGCACTAATACTATCGTGAATATGTTTCATTTCATGTTGATGCATCGCCATCTTCGACATCTTCGAGTCCTTTCACAACTGACGCATAGATCCAGAAGTCAGAACTCCCAGCAGTCTCTTTACACTTATTTCACAGTGAATGACAATTAGCTTCCATTTTTCCAGCACTGGGCCTCAAATGACCATCAGCAGTTCAACATTACCACGCTAAAACCGCCTGTGACAAGTTTATCACAGTGTTTCACAAATTAACTAATTAGCAAGTTAGCGTGAAAACGCAGCTAATCTGAATCGAGGGGACGCCGGAAAGAATTCTGTCTCGAAGGAAAAAACTTATTGGATTCTTCATTTGAAATATATTACTATTAATGCGCAGCTTACAGTATTGTTTCCCTGTCAGCTTTACTGCCTTTTTTCTGACCAGAAATATGAGACAGGGAGGATTGGAAAGTGGAGAAAATAGAGGCAGAGCAGGAAAGCTTGAGAGCTTGAAAGCTAGAGAACAAAAGCCCCTGCTGGGCCTACTAATGAATTTAGTTTCAACACTCAACAGTTTCGTAAAAATTTTCCCCCTCTCTCTTACCTTCCTTATATTAATTTCATGCAAATGGATATTTGATGTGAAGGGGAAGTTGCACGGTGTAAAAAAACCCCCAAAAAAACATTTTCCCTGCAAGACAAATTTGCTGTTATGGCGTGAAAACATTCAGACCATGTTTAGCCGCAGTCTGTGCAGTTTCTTCACCCACCGTGCAGTATGTTCCAAACAGCCGGCGACAATCAGGTAAAGGCATGTCCCCATTGAAGAGGTCAGAGGTCAGGATTCAAGCAGAGCGAACCTCCTTCAAAAACTGCACGCTCAGGGCTAGGGAAGTCGGGGTGCAGTTTTAACCAAGCCTTCTCTAAAAGGCTCGGCCTTGCTTGCATTTGCGTGACCCTGCCTAATTGGTTTGTAATTTAAACCTCTTAGACAAGCGATTCAGTTAAAATCAATAGGGCTTTTATTGAGATCTTTAGATGTTGGCTCATCTCTCCGAGGGCTCTGGGAGAAAGAACAGCGCGTTTGGCCTCTGCAGTCTCCCCGAGGGCGGAATCGATGACATAACAAAAGGCACAATCTTTGATTGGTGCATTTCACGAGACGGGAAGGTAGCAGGAAAGCGTTTGCACGTTGCTGTGTTTACATATCACAGGAAAGCCAAAGGCCCTTCAGTAATCTCCACAGAAAGTCGGATGCTAATCCACACATTACACCCCTGAGTTTCAGCCTGAAGGGGGAGTATGGGAATATGGAGCCGCTACTTAATGATGTGACCATTACCGTACCCTAGTCAGGGAATAACAGGGAACTATCAAAGGAATTCCAGTCCATTTATATCAGCAGAGATAAATACATGAATAAACAAGACAATTCAACAGAGGACGGTGATATTCCCGGACGTTGTTCCGAAGCATTGCCGCAGAAACCACAGCGGTGGACGGTGCTAAGTCGATATTTCCGCACCCGTGTCTGGAGACTTACCTCCCACGTGTTCCCCATTTTTCGCCCTCGTCCTCCTTATCCTGCTGATGAAGTTGAGGGGGTTTACCACAGTAATGCCCCAAACCCCCCACCCCACTTATATTTATGGCTGAATTCCGGCAGGCAATAACAAAAGCGTTACTACATTATTTCACGGTGACCGTAAAAGATTCATCACGCCTTTAAGAGAACGGGCGTCGCTCTTGCGGCGGGCGTTGCTATAGCGATGCTTCGCGCGGGGCCGGATTACGAATTCCGTTAGATGCCTTTCAAACACAGATAAGACGGTGGGACACCGAGTCCCCCCCTCGACGACGCCGCTGCGCTTCGTATTCAAATGAGCTCCTCTGGTCTTATCGCCGTGGTGATGCGTATCCGTGACGATGTTCCGGAAGCTTTGCCTCACCCCCATCCCCCACACCCCCCTCCGCCCGCCCACCAAATCACCAGACTAAACACCGACACAGAAGGGCACTGCAAAATGTTTTTTAAATAAGCCAAGTCTTAACATGTATCTTAGATTTAGATGTAAAATCTGATTTCTATTGCTTTTTTGCTAAATGAGGCAAAGAAATACTGCCTCGGAGGTGAGAAAGTTTGACTATGTTCAAGATTTGCCGATGGGGTGAGAATTTTACTTTTCAAGCTGAACTGAAAACAAGCTAATATTTTTCTACTCGAGTGGAAAAAAAAAAGATCTTAAGACTAAAAATGCATGTTAAGACAGACTTTTGTTGCAGTGTGTGACTCACGCCCCAGCGTAGAGGCCGAAGTAGACTGGTCCGATCCCCTCCACCGCAGAGCACGGCGGCTTCACCGCGAAGCTCACACCGTCGTCTCTCATTTCCTCATGTCCTAACAGAGACAGTTCACAGCTACCGACAGGGCCAGCAAACGCACCGAGCGCCACTCTCCTGAGCTGTCAGGAACTGCTTTTTCTTTTTGACTTGTTTGCAGGTGGAATTAATTCAGGGCTGCGCGCACTTCCACGGGGAGAGATGAGAGAGGCCACCATGCGTCACGATCAAACGGTCCCCCGGTGGGGCGGGTGGGGGGTGAGATCTAAAGAGAGGCTGCTCCTCTCCTGCCCCCGGGCGTTGGGAAACATACTCCTGTGCTTTCATATACACGCCGGGGGGTCTTTTCGACTAATGTAGAGGTCGTCTGAGGACCTCAGGCTCGAATAAGCCCGAGGTGGAATGAATCTGTGTGTACCCTATACCACGTCAGACAGCTGGGGTGCATCCTGGTACATGAAAAATGCATCCTCCTTTCCTCCACTGCTACCATGCCTACGATCCAGAAATATGGGGGAAAGGCAGTAAAGCTGCACCCGTTACACAAAGGAGGATTACTAAATTAGCTGGATAACTGCAGTAAAACCCAGAACACTTCCAATTCTGGAACATGGAATGAAGTAAAAGGAGCTGTTCCGGGTTTATCAGTACTGCTGGAACTCATTCTATGCATGGCCTCAGTCAGAACTTTAACCTTGCTCCTTAAAACCCTAAATCTAAGTCCCCGGACTTCAGACTCCTCTACTGACAAGTATGGCTGCTCATTATCTCTGAACCACATATCTTTCCTCTTAAGGGCGTGCTTGCTACCACCTCGATGGTGTGTGCGAGGGGTTAACAATGCATTCCTTCCTAACCCATCCCCCGTCAATCTCTCATCAGGGGGGGTCTAGGGCCGGGTCCTCGACAGTACGGCCCGGCTGGTCCTTCTCAGTTCTCTTTTCGCAGCAATGACCCAAGTCCATCAGTATGTGCAGAGGAATATAATGGATTAGTCGGCCAATCAGCTGTAGAGGGTGTGATTCAAATCTCGAGATTCAGATTTTAACCCTTTAAGGTGTGATCACAAATATGTGATTTAGAATGTTCTTAACTGAACACTCTAATGCTGATGTAACAATCACTGCTGGTAACAGAAACAGAACAATCCATCCTTCAAAGGGTTAAAAGGAATTTGGCCAGGACAGGCTAGGATTATGATGCCCACCCATAACTCGACTGGTTACGTCTGGCTGATGGTATAGCCAGGGCTTTAGTTTGAGCCCGCGCATACATGGCTTTGCAGTTTGCAAATCACCAGCAGCCCTGTGAAGAAAACAGCAGATTGTCTCACCATTGTCTCACTCTAGCAATTTACATGAAGCGGCTCCTAGCAAATTCAATGTAAAAGCCAGTCAATATTCCGCAAGTGGGTCTTAATAAGCAATTCCAGTCGCGTTGTGCTAATTTTCACCCACTTTTCTCGCCTGTCCTGCCCTCTTCTATCTTGGTGGAAATAAACTCAATTTCTCTGCCGAACCTGCAGGAGACAGAAGAGCATTTCCGGCCTGGAAAGCAGGCAGTGCTCTGGGCTATGACATCACCAGCTCCAGGATCGCAGACGCAGGCACAGAAGCACCGGCCCCACAGTCAGTTCTGCAGCCGATGGCTACGGCACATGATTACTGACAGACAGGCCAGCCGCAGCCGCCGTTCCCAGGGGCAAAGGTGTTTCACCTCAATTGTGAAAGGCTATAATTCTGCATTCTTTAAGTGCATAAAAGCAATACAATATCTCCCCGTAGCCCCTAGAAACAATACCGTTTTACTAGGCATTCATTTTCTATTCATGGGGAGGATTGTTCTGTGCGAGAGGACTCGTTTCAGCGTGACAGAAACGGTAAGCGCATTTTCTCGATGTAAGTGCGCCGTCGCGTGCGGCCTGACATCCCTTCCCAGAAGCCATTGCAGGCAGCAGCGGGAGGTTGGGACGGGCTTTGGCGAGGGACTGATGTGTGGATGGGACACTCGTGCGTACGACAGGAGGACTGAAGATGGGGGGGGTTCCCCTGAGGTTTTCGTGCCGACACAAGGCAGCGGGATTGGACAAAGACTGCTTCTGACCAATCAAACAGACCTACCTGTCACATGACGCCCGGTCGCCCAATGGTTTGAAAAATCAGACAGAAGTTTTCCAAAGGGTTTCCAGCTTATCCAACATCTGGGGCAGGTAATTGGAATTCTGTACAGTGCAGCTTTGGCCAACGCAATACACTACAGGCATTTATGTTTCTATAGCTACAGTGTGGTTGTTTTAAGTTGGACCCTGGAGCCGCTCATCGAGAGAAACACTACCCAATCAAAACTATTGATTTTTCTCACAGTTATTTGTTACAGTGTCCTGAGGAACAGACACACTGGACACATTCACTTTATTTACTGTAGCAGTGTAAGGCTCCTACAGAACAATGCAAACAATCAGGTTTACCTTCACATCTCCAAGCATTATGACATCATCTGATCATCAAATTCAAAGTATTATGACATCATCTGATCATCAAATTCAAAGCATGGCGATGACATCATCTGATCATCATCGAGCTCACATTACCAACAACCTTACACAAAACTGTAATACCTTATACCTTACTAATATGGTGGGCCCTTGCCTAAACTATCTAACAAACTGCATTTCCAAAACCCTGCGTTACTTGGCACCGCACCGAGTAGCACAGCACTTTTGTGAATGTTCTCCTGAGTCAGTTTCTCCAGTTCATTCCATGAGTATATGATCTGTTCATAATTTTACAAAAAGGATATGTCACCTAAAAACAAAGAGGAAGTTGATTGTTATAGACTGCAGACACAAAAGAATCTCACGGTAGGCCTACTGAAAAATGGCCCCACCCCCTCAAAAGAAATGTAAGGGTAGCCTTATACTGTACCATACTTATTAAACACGCACATACACACAAACACACACACTTCCATAACAACAGAGGTGAGGGCAGATGTATTGAACTAGGATGTTGACACTGCTTTATGAAAACAAAGACAGCACTGATACACTCAAAAACTACACAATTTAAGCCCAGAGAAATGAACACACAAAATGGCAACAGGAAGCCATTGATAGCATTGAAATGAGGCAGTCGAAAGTAATGAGAAAACACAGATAAAGCAGTTGGCAGGCTTTGATGGATTATGGCTTCTTTAAAACGTTGATGAGACAATCTCTAAGCCGCGATTCTTTATGCAGTCTGGGAAAACAAAAAGAAACGTTCCCCACTTTATGATATAGTAGCACAGCTTGTCTTGTGATGAATTACTGAATTCTCCCCTCCCTCCTCTCTCGGTGATCTGCTTTGAGATGCTGTCACAAAAGGCACTATAAAAAACACAATCCATTATCGACTGATAGTCTGTCTCATCCGTGCATCTTCTCCTGTGGTTTTGGGAGGGGTGCAACCTAGTTTGTCCTCCCACATGAATGCATCCAGGCACCAGCTCTGTTCACATTACTGAACATCTATATCAGCTCAGCTGAGCTATCCAGTCAAATAGAGGACATTTTATTGCGCAATAAATATGGGAATACTCTGCAGATAGCTTTTCCATGGGAGGACTGAATTCTATTTCATTGGCATAGTCATAGATACAAATGGCTGTCCTCCACAATGGCCATTATATATGTGCAAAATATATTTTAGGCACACTTACCACGGCCTACAGGTGCGTGCACCTCACAAACATACACAAACACACACTCAGTTGTTCCTCTTACAGATTCATAATTGTGGGCTGAATGTGGTTCATGTGTGCAATAGATATCCTCCCTGCTGAAAACAATAGCTCAAGCTAGGTTTTTGAAACAATTTGGAGCTGGTTGTCCAGTTCAGATCAGCTCCCAACTTGACATGTATTGAAACAGTCGGTATCTGGTTGACCAGCTACCAGCCTAGATAAGCTACCAGCACAAGCTGTTTGACCAGCTCATACCCAGCTATATCAGCTTTATAACCAGCTTGACCAGTTTATGACCAGCTTGACCAGCTCATATCCCGCTAGACCAGTTTATGACCAGTTTGACCAGCTCATATCCAGCTAGACCAGTTTATGACCAGTTTGACCAGCTCATATCCAGCTAGACCAGTTTATGACCAGCTTGACCGGCTCAATTGCAAAGCTGGTCAAGCTGGCATAGCCGGATTTCACAGCAGTCACACAGAGAAAGAGTCTGGTTGAGAAATGGCCTATTTAAATGAAATCCATTTTTGTGTTCTGAGAGGTGCAATAAGAGCGGACAGTAAAACAGGCACAGCAGATGAGCATTACCGTAACTTAATGAGCATCATCGGGGGTGCCCAGTCACTGTATATGATCCCACTGTCTGCTAAATCACCTCAAGGAGGTGTACTCATAGTTAACGACCAGGCCCGGCTTAATTAAAGACCCTTCTACGCAATAAATTCAGAAGCCATTAGCCTCAAAGTGCGTGCAGATTAACAGATTAACTGATGAGTAAAATGGTTAGCTGATGCGGAGTCAGAGTGGTTTTATGTTGATCCAGCATCCCCGTGAATAAACACACATTATTAGCCGCTCAAATTAAAAACCCAGCCCGTCAGATGAATTTATTTCAAGAGGAACAACGCACTCGCAAATACGAGAACAAATAATTTCACCTTCTGAAATGCACGCGCGAGACTATAAAAGCAGATTAAACATTTTGTCATGTGCGCCCAATGAAGTCGTTAATGTCAATTGTAAGATTTGTTTGACATATCCTTGTACTTCAATTATACTTGCGTGCAGTCCCAGGCAAAACATTGTAATTAGTAATAATAAAAACACCATTTCATATTTCTAAAACAGTGGGGAAAAAAAGACTCTTCCAAAGATTCATGTCTAGTCCATAGACATTTTGTCCCACTCTCTGAAGCTGAAATGGCACCTAACACTTCCTGTAATGTTTTTTCCTCTGAGAATTTCATTACATCTAATCTCTTTTTTTGGCTATAATTGCTTATATTTCAGCTCCGTGGCGACACACACCTGGCGTTCAGTCTTGCCGATCCCTTCGTTCCTTCTCACGAGACACCCTTCAGAGGCGCACAGCTGCGAACCTTTTCTTTTTTTAAAGATGATTTTCAATTAGGCCAAATCAAGTGCATGTGAAGCATTCGGCATGCAAATACAAAAAGAGAAAGTAATCACGGAGTCTAATGCCATCTCGGAAATCACATTCAGGACTCAAATGAATGCAAGCAGGTGTCTGTGTGACAGAGAAGAGAAACTCAGAGCCAAATTCAGCACTTTTCAGGTAAACTTTCCATTTAAAAAAATATTAATGTGCATCTGGTTCAATAAACATTTTAAATACAGGAGTATATTCGGCCGAATTTGCCGCTGAGGGAGTAGGGCTTGGTCAAAAATAATCTGTGAAACTGTCAAGCCTTTACTCGATGTGTCAGTGTGTTAAATTGCCTGTAATTATATTCCAAATGTAGGCCAAACAACCTGGGAAAACCAGGAGAAGGCAGGATGGCAGATGCAGGAGGTTGTCCGAGATGGGATTGGAGCAAACTCCCATCTCACATAATGACTGGAAGTAGGATAACTACTGGCGGGAATGTCATGGGAATTGTGAGAATCCTCTTCGACCTTTCACACCAGTTTGCTGGATGAATCTTTGGCTGCGTGCGAAACTGCATACTAGCATACTACTCATACTAAATTCCAGGCTGCTTGTGATAGCGTTGCTTTTCATCGAGAGTGGAATCCACCGTCAGGAATAACGTACTGCCAGAGCCTGCCTTCGGAATGGGGTGGGATGCGCTCTCTGAGCGGAGGTTGGGAAGACGCTCGATCCTGAAGTCTCAAGGGCGACCGCGGCGGGCTTTGTCTCATCTCCTCGGCCGTTACCCAGAGTGCATCAGCATGTGATTAGCGTGGCGAGCGGAAAGGGTGGCAGATCAGAGGCCCCGTCCAGGACCAAGGCGGTTATAAATCCACGCTCATCTGAATTCAATCAGCGTGAGGCAAAACCTCTAACAGGAGCCCCCGCCATCTACCTGTCAGACCTCCATTTATCCGTTTACGCTCAGCAATGCCGCTCACGCTCCGTCCATCGTATGGCTGTAGATCAACTGCAGCTTTTCATCATTTCATCTGAGATGGATGTCATGGCAACAGCATAGGGTGGTCTCCTCAGGGGGGGGGGAGGGTATGTGGAAGGTGACCCCCACATATAGACTCATCACCAGCCAAGGCTGTGAGCTACTGCCAAGGCCAGGGAGTCCCTGGTCACATGTGGGGGGTGGGGGGGGTGGGGGGGGGGGCACCTACGGAGTGGCTGTGAGTCAGGGAAGCTAAATCTGTTCTCGCTGGGGATTATGGGTCAGATGGAAAGGGGCGGGGTACAGCTTCAACCACAAGCGTGGTGATATTTCTGAGAGGAAACTGTTACCTCTGTCTGATATTTGGTAAAATATTTGGCAAGGTAAAACTCTGTCCTTCTTTCTGATATTTCAGAGGGAAAACGTAAGTATTTATATTATTTGTTTGGGAAAACTCACTTCTTTCCGATATTTGTGAAGGAAAACTTCTTTCCAGTTTGCACACAAAGTTGAGTTTGCACTCAGTTCACCTGTAGTTAAAAGCAGCCATTTCAAGAAAAGGCTACCCTTGGATTGTTCTCAACAGTTTGAAAGGAATGTGTGGCGTACGTCCATATGGCCTAAAGTGTAACAGAGAAACATATTGCAGGCTATTAAAGTCTTTGCATGTGTAAGCACTAGCGCGTTCCTTCAAAGTCATTCTGGCAGGAGGAAGAAAGCTGAACTGGTGCCTCGGGGGGGGGGGCGTTCTGCCAGGGTAATTCTAGGAGAAACTAATGATGCGTTGAATTCACAGTGACACCTCTGAAAAACAATTCTTCTTTAAATCTGGACGCCTTTGAAATGACCAATAAAACAAAGCATATGCATACGGTGCCAGGTCCCTCAAGTGCGTTCCTGTGTTTAGATGTCCGGTGGTTCGTCCATTACGCTTTAACACATGCGACAGGTCTCTCCTTAATCTTTTTTTGTTCTTTTTTAGATGCAATGCATCATGGACCTGGCTTGCAACTCACCCATTTGTTAAGCTATCGTGTTATTAGGATGAAATAGTAATACTTTGTGGACGAATCAGGAGTCACTCTCTCACATGGACGAGCCAAACTCAGAGGACTTCATGCCCATAAAAGGGCTTTCCTGTTTCTTACTGCACGGCTTCAAATTATACAAAATGGCGGCACCTGAAAACTTTCTCACTTTGCACAAGCCCATGGGTAGACAGTGGGTGACCTCGCAGGTACCTGTTCCATATTTTTTACACCGTCTGTGGCTGCTGTGCATCAATGACACTGCGTGTCCTTGATCCTGGATCTTTAATCACAGGGCCAGCCTGGGTATTGTGGGGCAGACACCGGGAATTAGGAAAGTAGAACGTCCTTGCCATGTCTGTTACAGATGTGGCAGATGTGTGGCAGATGGGGAGAGGTGAATCCACAGGTCGATCATTTACACTTCACGCTTTCCAAAAAAATACTTCCGCATAGGATGCGCTCATGAAAAGGGAGTTCCTAACTTCTAATTCTAGCTCCTAGAAGGAACACTTAATGGGTTGGAATGTCCTTAAAGATGGCGGACCTCGATTGATTTTCCGGGTCAGGAGCAAGGCAAGTGGAGAAAAATAAGCGATTGGAATGAGCCTACCATCTCTTTCCAGAAGAGCTTGCTCACTCTCCTCAGGTGCCCGCCTTGCAAAAGGCAAACAGGAAGGACACGGAGCAGGCTTGTTACCCTTCCTCTTTGAAACGGCTGCGTTAAGCATTGCTCAGGAAGAGTTATCGTCTCGCAGCGAGCCAATAATTATGAAGACGGCGCTCTTTTAATGGTTCCCGTGCAGAATGCAATTAAAGCCACGCTCCCTGAACGTCCCTGAAGATCGATAAACTGCGGTGCGTGGATGGCCCGCTCCATAGACTCAGCATTGTTTCCTTTACTGGAGACACCATGATCCATTCCCAGAGTGCAGCACTTCTCATAACTCCACTCTTTCTTATTAGCACATGCGCTGCAAAAAAGCTGTCTTAACAAGCATTTTTCGTCTTGTAATGAAACTTAAAATAGTATTTTTTCTCTCAAGTAGATCATCTGTTTGCTTGACAGGTGAAATTCTCTTACCCTATTGGCAAATCTTTAAATGAGTCAAACTGTCTCACCTCACTGAGATCTTTTGTCATATTTAACAAATATGTTAGACTTTAAGTCTAAATATTACACTAAAATAGGAGTTAAGATGAACTTTTTTGGTGTGACGCATCGGGATCATCAGTAGAGACAGACAGACAAACAGGCAGATAGACAGACAGACATATAGGCAGACAGATAAACAGGCAGATAGACAGACAGACGTGTAGACAGATGGACAGGCAGGCAGGCAGGCAGACAGACAGACAATGCCGAGGCAGAAGTGAGAAACTCCGAGAGAGACCCGCCAGCTTCTTCTACCACCGCTGCCCCCCCCCCCCCCCCCTTCCCAATCTGCACTGTCTCTCTCAGCCCCCAGTGATTGCCATGGCCAGTGGGGTGACCTTTTTCCTGACCGTGCAAAATAAGCTCTGTGCTATAAGCTGGAGCTCCAGCGCGACAGGTAGGGGCCAGGGGCGGCCTGTGATCGAGCCGGGCCCACCGAACCCCCACCCTGCCTCAGAGGTCACCGAACCCCCACCCTGCCTCAGAGGTCACCAAACCCCCCCTCCCTCAGAGGTCTGCACCTGCCACCCCTCCACCCCTACCCCCGCAAGAGGTCGGTAACCCCAGACCGGTCCAGAGTGCTGCTCTACACAGCCTGGGCCCGGCCAAAAAAAAGCCATTATGTGCCGAGACTGGTCCCCCACACATGAATGGTAAATGGACTGTTATATAATGCTTTTATCCACAGCGCTTCACAATTAATGACTCTCATTCACCCACTCACAAACACTCACACACCAACAGCGACTGGCTGCCCATGCAAGACACCAATCAGTTCGTTGGGAGCAGTTTGGGGTTAGGTGTCTTGCTCAGGGATACTTCGACACACCCAGGGCGGGATCGAACCTGCAACTCTCCTGACATTATGTCAGATATGAACATGCCCTACACAGTACATTCAAACACAGACATACACACTTGACTATTCCCCACACAGTATATGCACACCACACACACACACCATCCATTAGTTACACAGAGTATACACACAAAAGGACATGTACACACATATGCCACACATTATATAGGCTACATGCAGTACACACACATAGTATACACAAGCACACAAGCTCATACATGCAATCATGCAAAGATACACATGCAGAAACATACACAGTGCACACATGCTCACACACACACACAAACCCAGTTCGTAAACTTAAATACACACATGTACTTAACTCACAAACACAACCACACACATGAATGCATGAATACACAGCAATGCAGAAATGGTGTTTCAACAGAATGGACCACATCACAGATTTTAATGAGATTTAGCATGCTGATTTAGTCTTATAGGAAACCCCTGGAAAAATGTAATCAATTTTAAAATATAGGTTTTTTTGCTAATCGGATTTCAAGATTATAATCACTCATAAATCTGTTACCTCTCATTTTGGGGTGAACAGATGTATGTAAAAGATAGCGATGGTGATATCTCTGCAGCCTGCAATAATGGAGACAGAAAGTCAAATGGAAAGTCAAAGTCATGGAGTCACCCTAATTAGTGCAAACTCTGTTAGATTAATAATCTAAGACAAGTGTCATTTTAGTTCCAGGGGCTTCTTATAAGGCCACATCAGCAGGCTAAATCTCATTAAAATATGTGATGATGCGGTCCAAAAGTGTGATGATTTGACCTGGACACGAACACATGAACACATGCACACACGCACAAACACACACACACACACACATAAACACATGCACACGCACTTACACACACACACACACACATGCAGACACACGCACACACACATACACACACACACACACTCTCACACACATACACACACACAAACACGCAGACACACAGACACGCACACACACACACACCCACCACACACACGCAGACACACGCACACACACACATTCACACACACGCACACACGAACACACACACACATACACACACACGCATACTCACACTAACTCACACACACACACACACACATCCGTTGTACCCAGCCAGCCATATCAGAATCACTCATACTGCTTCACAGGGGCACCATGTTGGGAGAAGCAGTCTGTGGTGGAGGGTTGCAGGAAGCCGTAATGAAACCCCCAGGAAGTTGGGAGTGGAGTGGAGGGGGGAGAGGGGGGGTCCTGTGATGATAAATTGGGCCGGCCTGCCCCGAGCACTAGCCCACTGCTGTGCTGATGAATGCACTTGTCTAAACCCCGGGTGCGACTTAACCGCGCTCCCCTCGTGAAGTGCCAGGACGCCCTAAAGAAATAAGGAAGGAAGTGACCGTGGAAATGAGGGAGCAGATGACCTCCCGTCTATTTGTCTTCCGCTTCGGCTGCCTCGTAACCCGCGGTCGTTTCGCGCCTGAGCTACGGTCGCTCCGCGGTCCTGCCAGGGCCCGCCCGGGCCTGGAGTCACGGTGATCCTGCGGGTTTATGGGTATCTTTTAATTAGCGGCTGATGAAGTCCTCGTCAGAACGGGAATGATGATCAATTGAGCAGGTAATTACATTAAGTCATTTTAAAGATGGACGGGGAGACGGGGCGGGAAAGGGTGCGTGCAGACGCCGTCGACCGCTGGAGCGTTCGAACGAGCGATAACCCGATAACGGAGGATAATTTACACCGAACGCATCTCAGGCGAGGAACGGTTTGGGCTGATGAAGGTGGATATCTGCTGCCCTCTGGTGGCCGATTCTGTCCTAGAAACACACACGTGCGCACACCACACGCACAGAATCGTGGATTCAGCTGCACCGTCGAATGACCTTGATCCACCGCGGGAGACAAGCTGGATTATGCGGGGGCAGGGGGAAGGAAATACCCAAACGAAAAATGCCAACGCACATATGCGCTCTGACAGGCAGGCAGGCCTGCACACACAACCGCTCATGAAATGCTTTTTAATTAGCAAATGCCTGCAAACTCTATTAACCTCCTGAGACCCTGGGTCCTCAAAGAAGAACATTACATGTTGGCTTCCCTGAGCTCTATACAGTATTTCTCTTAACATAAGGGACATTCAATTAAAATTAAAAAAGGTATATTGTTGAAAATATGTTTTTGTTTTTGTCATCCGATACACTTGTATTATGCAAAAGGACTGTAAAATACTTACAGATTTTTTCTCAGGGTCTCAGGAGATTAAGTATGATCCTATTCTTCACCTGGATTACCTGGTAAATTTGTTTAAAAAATCAGTATGTGTCACTAAGCGTTTAGTTCAATAATTGTTTGAGAGCAGGCCTTTCCAGCATGCCCAACTGCTGCGCTCACGTTTATAATGCTGTTCCATTATTAAACCACCAGGTGGAGGTGTGACGCCATCTTCCAGGTCATTTCTCGCTTCACACCTGCTCGAAACCATCTGGAAGAATAACATTTGATCCTTGGATCACTGTTCCTATTGAAATACAGTCCTGAAATCCTCGACCACACAATCAATATTACCACAGCAGTTAACACAAAATTATCCGATTTCTTTGATTTATTAGCATTGAAACACAGCACGGTATCAGACCGTGAGTCTAGACAGTTCCCATGACAACATGGAATCTGCCAAGGGCACGGGTGATCAGATAGGCAATCGTTTCTTCGATATACCGCACACGGCTGATGTAAAAGGGGGAGAGGGAGGGGGAGAGAGAGGGTCATGCCTCTGGCAAGTAAGCAATTACACAAACAACTGCGAATCCACAAGCCTTCATTCCCTGTGTACACATTACCTGAATAATTCATTACCGGCATTTAGAAATTGATTGAATCCCGTGGAATTCACCGCTTGGTCTTGCTGCACGATGGAGGCGCCTGGTAAAGATGGTCCACCGCCCTGGATTGTTAAGAATTGAATGCCTGCGTCATGAATAAAGAATGTTTTGTAATATAATATTTTTTCATCATATTAATAGTGAATGTAATGTTGTGTCTGCGCTGTTACTGAAGCACGTGTAGGCATGGACTTACGTCCTATTCCCATAGAACCTGACTTCGTTTAAGACGGTAACGTTTAAAACTAGGCCAAAAATCTATTGGCTTACTTTCTGCAGGAACTGCGAGAGTAAAATCATCGCCCGTCACCGATAGGCTACAGTAGTAGACGAGCGAGAAGTAGGCTACTAACCCGAAGTCATCGACCCACTACCTTTCTGTTTGATCCGCTTTGAACAAGTTAAACCACCGTTAACACAAGCTTATATGCGCTGTTCCAAATGGCGGCTTCACGGAAAACTCGCTTGGCAGTGTAGACAAACAAAATGAAAACAAATCTATCGCATTACTTCCTTGTGGAGTTTTGCGGTGGGAGAGCAAAGACTGTGTCTGGTTTGATCTAAGCTCCCGCCCTCTATGAAATTGCTTTGGAAATTGCGCCAAGTGACCTTCACACTTCCCTCTGTTTACAACGAAAATGTTTTATTCAGTGGCAGGCAAAGGGAACAGCGATAGATCCTGAATATCCGATCTGGCATTTGAATACATTTAAGCGCTCCGAATAGCCTGCGCAACGTAGTATTTGAATACATTCCGAGCTTGCAATCGCAGCGATCTGTGTTGAAATGAAATTATTCCTCGATGCATTACAGTTCTTTAGTGATGAATTGCCATTTGTTTAACTCAGCGGAAAATGTGTTATTTCACATGTGATTTGTCAAGGAGGGAGGTGCGAAGGCGCTTTAGTTCACAGGTGGACATTTTTGCCAGTTTTGTAGGCTATTGCGTTCTTATAAAGTCCCAGATAAAACTGCGACAAAGCCTTGGCTGGGTAGGCTACCAGTCTTATCAAATAAATGTGAGGGTGCCAAACTATCTGCAAGAGCCTCCATTTTTTTATCAGTTTTATTCTCTTCCTTTTACCCAGAATTCCTGTGGGTCTTACGCAGCAAAGTCATCAACATTCAGTTCTGTAGTGATGAGATATGACATTGCATTGGCAAAAGAAATTCTGCTTTAGTTCTGTGGGCTGTAGGCCTACTCTCCTTGAATTTAAGTCACAATGCTGTTTATCTCTCTGCACAGTGTGTTTAATGTGAATGGGCCCTGTGGTTCTTGTATATGTTAAGGCACTGTTCCAGTGTAAGGATGGCCCCCACAATCTGGTATCCGTTAAGGCTCTGTTCCAGTGTAAGGATGGAACCCACAATTTAATAATAATAATTTGTTATTTATCTGCCGCTTTTGAACAAAGAAACTTACAGTTGATTAGACTAAGCAGGGGACAATCCCCATGGAGCAATGCAAGGTTAAGGGCCTTGCTCAAGGGCCCAACAGCTTTGCGGATCTTTTTGCGGCTACACCGGGGCTTGAACCACCAGCCTCATCACCTCCTAGTCATGTACCTTAGCCAGTAGGCTACAGTCTGTCCATTTGGTATCTGTTAAGGTGCTGTTCCAGTCCATCTACATTCATTGATACAAAGGAAAGCTGAGGTCTGTTCTTGTGCCATTAGGCTGTGAAGCGTAATGACTGTGGTATAATCAACGTGTAGACCTGTGTCGATGTGTACACGCACAGCCTGTTAGCTAATTGAATCCACCCCTGATTTTGGCAACCAGGCATACAACAGAACTGAACAGTGTAATAACAGCAGTTCCAAGAAGATGGTTTTTCTTTGAGTCCGAGGGTGGTTCCTGTTGCCACAGCCTACTCAAGCGACTTGTGGTTTGATTTGTTGTGGAGGCCTAAGTGCTTATTCATCCTGCCACCAGGCTGCTACCAAACATTTCTGTTACCGAGCCAACCCAAGCGAGAAGCCGCGTAAAGCAGAGCCTATATTTATCTTGGCTGCTCTCATTTCTTCCCATAAAGCTTTGCTCTGTAGCTCTTCTCTCTGCCCTCCTCGTCTCTGGAATGTGTTTATTATTGTTAGAGAAGGTATATTGAGAACTACGTCTCCCCCAGGCTCTTCTCTGACATTAAGTAATGGTACAAATTCTCCCCAGCTCTATCCTGCTATTGGCTGGCACGCCCTTGTTTCATGAAGACCATATGTTCTGAATTGAGATTCCAGCACATGAATTTAAAATCCCCCCTCTCTCTGACTGGGGACATCTTTCTTAGAACCATCTGCTGTACAAACCCAAGTGGTGGTGAGGGAAAAAAACCAAAAATGTTTCCTCGAATTTTGAAATTCGAGAGCCAGTGCCAGGCGGGGCGGCAGTTAGCGCACATCACAGAAATTAGCGTAATGTGGCCTGCTTCCATCTTTGGGGATGGAGCACGCAAGAGGGAGGTCTGAGGGGGTGTCGGAGGGGGGCGATGTTCTCGGCGGGAATCTGCCGGATTCAGATGGCTGTTCGAGGTGGGGGGGGGCTTTTCTGCCTTAGCGGAGTGCTACATCTTGGCATTCGCCGCCCTTCGACACGAGGGAGGACATGCTGTGCTCTACGTGTGTTTCCAGAACTTTCCGGTAGCTGAAGCGCAATCAATAAAAAAAGGAAGAGGGCAGGAACTGCCTCTGTCTGAAGCCTCCATCGCAGAAAAGCCGCTGTACTCTTTTATGGCATTGAGCGTCACAGTGTTAGCACAGTTAGCAAAGCAGTACAGATACACTGATGCACTGTCTGATACAAACAATAGGAAAATCTGTGTTAAAATGCTGCCTGCACACTATGAAAAAACCATATTTTTCCAGTAATATGTGTGTAATTTTTTTATGCTTTCACTGTTATTTCAAAACACTGTCAAATCCTGGTAAAAAGATCCAGCTACGACCAGCTTGAAATGACTAGTTACCAGCTGTTTCAAAATATAGCTTGAGCTGGTCAAAGGGTGTTGAGTATAGAGCTTGTCTGAACTGGTCAACCAGCTACCTGCTGCTTCAAAGCCTAGCTTGAGCAGTTTTTTTCAGCAGGGAAATAAGCGTATAATAAGCGCAATATAGCTCATCTAAGGGCCATGCCATAAAATAAGAGGATGTAAAAATAAAAACTAGTTCTTTAACCTTCATTAAATGCTTTTTCACTGTTGCCAGTCTATTTTTACAGTGCAGTTTCCACTCTTTAGACCAAAATCCTCCTGTTATTAGAGTATGTAAGCTCTGACTGCTCCTTATCGTAGCCGCTAGCATAGCACACTCTGATAATGTGGCAAAGCTCGGAGTGCCCAAGGCAGCAATCACTTCCTATAAACCGCTGTTGAACTCAGCCACTGAGCTCAAAGTCTGGGTGACTTTCTGGAGCAGAATTTCAATTTACTGTTGTAAGGATGGGTTTTTCTTTGCATGATTAAGGCCATCGGCAGGTTACCTTTTAAAGATGCAGAGATACGAACCTCAAACCAAACATTTCTGCCCCAGTGATTCCTTGGTGTCCCTGCTCTGCCTGCCGGCCCAATAGACCGTTGATTTTAGTACTGCGCTCTGTGAGATTTTAAATGTCAGTGCCCCTGCCTCTCTTTTCACAGCTCGTCACACACTGATGTAAAGCAGCTCCGCACTGCCTCTTCTCAGACCTCAGCTTCTCACCTCCTCTTCAACATCCTTCCCACACACAGAGGTCTTATCATCACTCGCAAGCAGGCCTGGGTCAGATAAGTAATTGTTTTGGATTCAAATACTTTTCTGTCCTCGATTGATCTTCTCTGGTGCAATTGAGCCAACCAAGAGGACCAGACAGATGGACAACTTTGCACTTTCTGAGAGTATTTCATAAATGGTAAATGGTCTGCGTTTGTATAGCGCCTTTATCCAGAGTGCTGTACAATTGATGCTTCTAATTCACCCATTCCCACACCCTCACACACGTCAGGAGCAATCAGGGGTTAGGTGTCTGGCTCAGGGACACACACAAGGCGGGATCGAACCGGCAACCCTCCGACTGTTCTTACCTCCTGAGCCAATGTTGCCCCCATAGGATCCAATACACCAGATAAGCTCGGTAAATTGTAGGAAAGTATTTGGATCCAAAGCAGATACGTATTTGACCTAGATCTGCTAGGGAGATTCAGTATGCTGCCTGTAGTCGTAGTTATCATCAGTAAGAGATGCACTTCACCTAGTTCTCATGACTCCTTTTCGCACTGCGCTGTAGTCAGCCCCAGGCTAAGGATAACCCAGAGCTAGCTCATCCTGTGTTCACACAAGCATTTGTCAACCCTGGGCTAAGTGTGCTAACCCTGGGCTCAGTGTTCACACTAGCTATTCTGACACTGTGCCTGGGGATATTTCTGGGGCTAAACCCAAAATGTCTGTAACTGATTTGGATTGTAACTGACATTTGAAGAAGCCAGGATATTTCCTTCACTTAATTCACATTTTCTCAATTTCCCGGTCTTCACTTCTTTTTCTTGCCTCTTTTTCTAGCCTCTCCTGAGGGGTAGAGCCAGGAGCCGGAAAAGGAAAATAAAAAAGTAAGGTTAAAAATAATAATTAATCATAAGAAATAAAGATTGTTGGAAATGGAAGATTGACCTTAAAATAACCTGCAGGAATTCTTCTGGTGCACAAAAGGTTGAAGAAGTGATTGACCCAGGTCTGGTTTCAAGAGAAATAAAGCATTGAAGTTACAGCATTTCACACAGGTATGTGTCCAGGCCATTTTCTCCAGTACTTCCAGGTACTCTTAATTGTTTTCTGAATTTGGTATATAATAGCGCACGCAATCTGTTCCTGTGGTTTTCTGAACCATCTGGCATGTGGATGCTGAAAGCTGGTCTGAACCGTAAGCATGTGTTCTTTACTTTTGGTCGCCCTTACAGTACACATCCTACGGCATTTCCAAAAGCAAAATGGATCCTCTATGAGTCTATGGCTATTCTATGCATAAAATTCAATGGCTGTGTGGCTTTCATATCCATTGTTTTAGCTCTCGTGAATATTGTGGGATTTTTTTTGTTTGGTGGCTCACAATTCTCGATTCTCAATTGACCATTTCCTGATTTTATTTTGTGAAGCGAAGCATGTACAACTGGTTGCTATGGAAACAACCACCCCACCCCCCGACATTCAAGGTTCCTTTTGGTATGATGGCATACCAAAGCAGCTACACAAAACTCAATAGCCTATTTCCAAATGATTTATATTCTATATTAGTTCCCTGGCAAATGTAAATTGGTCGATAATGAGGTCGCGGACCACGCTAGGCGACCATTTTCATGACAAGTGGCGCCTGTGGGACTTGATTCATGCTGCCCGGTTAACCGAACTAAGGTCAGGTCAGCCGGCGACTGCCTGGCGGAAACACGGCTGTCATCGCTCTCTTACCGCCTCGCTGACCCCTGCAGGCCAGGCAGTCCGAGAACAGAGCGGTACAGAGAGCGTGTCGGAGGAAGAGCGTGTCGCTGTGAGGAAGTCGATGAAGCGGTCTGAGCAGGACCTGGTGACCCCACACCTTCCCCAGACAAATACCCCCCCATTCCAGTCCCGCTGCTTAGCGCGGCAGCTGTCCGAGTCGCCCCAAGTCAACCTCATTCTCGCTCAGGGCGAGGAGACGTGATAAATATTGCCAGGGGGAGAGACCGAGGCAAAGGTCACCCCCAGCCGCGGAAAGATCCACGATAGCGGGTCGCTGGGAGCTAAGACAGATATAGATTCCTTTACCTTTCAAGTGGGTTTTTTTTTTCACGGCAAACAGGATTAAAACTAATGGTGTCTGACCCGGCGGTCCCGGTGCTTTGAATTCGCGGGGCTTAGCGCGCTGACATTTCTAAAGGTTGCCCTCCGCGCGCGGCTCGGCTTGCCGGAGCGGCGGTCGGCGGCGGGCGACGCCGCGGGGCAGGGGGGCGAGCGATGGCGGTGAGATGGCGGCGGGTTTTTAGCGGCCGCGTCGATGATGAGATGGAGCGCGGGAGAGAGAGGGCCCTTTCCATTAGCGCGCCGACGGAGATTAACAATGGGAATGGATTACAGATCAAATCACCGCTGCACTCCGGCGGGTTTAAAGGAGCAGGTGACTGTGGCGGGGGAGATTAATGCTCTCTCGCCCCGCGCCCCCCTCACCCACCCCCCCCCCCCCCCTCGCCCTTCACCTTCCCTGGCCCCGGAACAAGGGAGTTTTGGCAAGAGGGTTAGGCTGTTGATAATGTTGTTATTCTGCATCATTTATGTCCCAATTCATCATGCAGTGATGGGGAAAAAATACACCTCCAGAGTTGTCCAGGAAAACCTTTCCAAATTATGATTATTTGCTCTTTTTCAAAAAGGAGTGCCCAAGATCAAATGCCCATTTTTCTGTTAAGTGCTGCATTGGCGGGATTTGGTGGCAATTACTGCAAGGCAAGCGTATTTGTTGTTTTTATTGCGCTATTTGCATAAAACTAGTTTTTAATGTTACTCAGTTTTCGAGTGCTTAATGAGACACCCTATCGCCCGACCTCAGAACAAACAAGGCAGAAAACGTACTGTTTAAAAACAAGACTTTTCTCCCGACTGTAGTGGGAATTAATTCAACCCAACGTTTCTCGATTCATATGTGTTCGCTGAATGCGTTTACTGGCTGCTCTTGTACCAGAAAAACAAGACGCAACAAATAATTTCCTTGATTTCACCTTTGTTCGCATGAAAGCACAGATTGCAGAGCTGTCGTCTTTATTAAAAATGAGCAGGCAAATGCGCAGACAAACACATTCCCCCAGAAATTATATCAAATCAGCAGTCGGAATTGAAATGCAATTAAATTTACTCACGGATCAGTGTGCGACATTCCTCTGACATTCAAATTAAACGCCGTAAACACTACACCATTACCTGTGAGTCTTCCAAACACCTTTTTTTTCTCAGAAAACAAGAACAGAGGGGCAGGAGAATACATTAGCAACTAAACAAAATCATAAAACATGTTTTATGTAACTGTGAAATCCCAGGCAGGGATGACATATCGCTGCCTATACCCTGGTTTCACAACACAGAATCATTATGAGTGATTTAACAAACACTTAACTAGTTCTGCTTTATTTACAAGTAATATACTGTATAATATAGTAAGAGCTGTGCAACTCCTTAAGCAAAACAATACAACAAGGTGTATGATAGTAAACATATAAAATATATAGGCTAAATTATCCCTCCCCATTTTCATCAAGCAGGTGTATATATAGTTGTTGGTATTTAGTAACTGGTCTTATTACACCTTGTATGTAATATCAGTAAATGGTAAGTTCATTGGCAAATGGTAAACAATGAAATTGTAACCTACATGATTGATGGAATTGTGTAAATGTGGCTACACTCTGAGAAATAAAATTACAATTTTCCCAAATGTACTCTGAAAGTACAGTAATGTTCTCTTTGGGTACAGATGAGTACATTTTCCAAGCAAACAATTAACAAATTATATATTGCTAGCTCCATTAACAATTTGTATTATTTATACCTGTTTTGGGTTTCACACCTTTATTTCTGAGAGTGTAGGAGTTTCTCTCTCGTCTTCTTCCGTGTGACATTAGTAGGGAAACAAACATCACACACATACACCAACACACTGAGACACTGCAGGTCTGAGACGTCAACCTGCTTAGGAAAACACTAAATAAAACACAGAAGTCGTCTGAAAGAGTTCAAACAAAGAGAGCAGAAAATGCGAGAACTGAGAACTAGCTCTGTGATGTTGTGCGTTTCTCGCTTGCGAGTTCCCTGCCTGAGAATTTAACAGCGGGGGCGGCAACAAAAGTTTTTCAAGTGGCGAGAAAATGCAGAATTCTTTCATACCAAAAAAGAACAAAAAAACCCCACACAGGCTTTGTGTAATGAATCACAGTCATGTTTGTAATTTTTAAAAACAGCTTTTAAACCATTTCTCTATTAGCTGCGTAAGAACTATTAAGAGGCCAGGCCCCGCTGAGACTTAGGCGAGGAAAATAAACAAACACAAATGGTTGCTATGTAAACACTCTCCTGAGTGGGGCTGGGTTTCTCCCGCTTGGGCGAAGCTTCTTGGAGTGCCGTCTCTCCAAAGCAGACAGACTTCAAAAGAGGCTTAATCCTTGACTAATGACAGTCTGGGGGACTGTGACAACACATCCTTCAGCATCATTACGAGCTCAGTGGGAAACACGCTGCAGCTGCCTGTCAACAGAGCAATGCAAACGGTTTGCATGAAGAAATGCTGCCGTATGTCCAAAAAACAGTCTGAGCCTCCACAGTAATGACTGGATTAAGAAGCACGGTTGGCTTTGTAGTGCAGTAAATTTATGCCATTGTTTGACTGACTAGGTCGCTGGACACTGACAGACATTCAAGTTGTACATTAGAGCCTGACACTATGCTTCAGTTTTGGTCTGTAAAAAATAAGTTCTAGAATGATTCAGTAAGCTCAAAATATAAGTGTGTTTTTGAACTGATGCTTTTATCCAAAGCGACTTACAGTTAATTAGACTAAGCAGGGGCCAAACTCCCCTGGAGCAATGTGGGGTTAAAGGACCTTGATCAGGACCCAACAGCTGTGCGGATCTTTTTTGGGCTACACCAGAGTTTGAACCACAAACCTTCTGGGTCCCAGTCTGGCACCTTAGCCACTAGGCTACAGGCTGCCCCAATTAATTTTTAATGGTTCAAGCCTGTACTTGAGCACAGTAAAATCATGTGCTCAAGTGAAGGTTATCCAACAAGTACATTATTTTTTTCACATTAGGAGACACAAGGCGTTGTGCATTAATGATAGCAACATCAGACGCCGGAAGTAGACAGAATGTACCACACAGGGCCCTGTTTTATGAAGCAGAATTACTGAGTTAGCAGGACAACAGCACTTATCATAAATCTGGAATATGGACTGAACTAAAAAGAATCCGTTATCCGGCCAACTCAGGAATTCTGCTTTGTGAAATGCCTCCCGGTGTGACTCAGCTTGCAATTTTGAGGTTGTACACAACGGCAAGAAATGTGTTGCCACAAGATGGCACTGTGCGTCTTCAACATTCTGCCTGTCACAAGGAATCTACGGCAAGACTTGTCAAACCCCCATTGAGATGGGTCTCTCGAGCAGATTCCTTGTTATCATTAATGTATACTTATCAAGACAAAGTATCTGTCAGTTTGCGTCGAGAATGTAATCTGCAATATGCTTCACGTTTGTTTAAGAATGTACATTACTCGCAAGGCTATGCCAAATTGATGACACTGTATAATTTGGAGACAGCTCTGTCCGCGCGCGAGCTACATCTTCTCTGTAAATATGCAAAGAAAAAGCGCATTCCTCCTCTTGTTTTATGCGGGGGCTTTTTAAATGCCACCCTTCTCCAATACAGTTTTTATTACCGTAACATCACAGTAACGCTGATTCAGTGCTACGCCGTTTCATATTCTCACCGCAGCGGCTATATGTGTCAGGGCCGATCATGGATTATGAATAGGTTGCTGACCTTTGTGCAATCAAGCAATTCTTCGGGCATTAATCCTCTCGGGCGTTTGGCGGCTCTTAACCTCCCCCTGCCGCAGAATAAATGGCTGCGGCTCTGCGTACGGATGAGGACGTGCGGTAATAAACTTCTCTGTGTGCGATGGTATCGGCTCGCGGGTGACAGCAGTCGCTAAGCGGGAACATCTGCCAAGACAAGAGGGGGAGAACTGCTACATCAGCCAGTCCCCAGAGAGATGGGTTCGAAGAGAAAAAGAGACAATTGGCGAGGCAGGCCGGGAGCGGTGACAAGCGCGCAGCCATCAGACGCGCGTTTCCCCCGGGGGCGAGGGGACGACAAAGGCAGGTACGTACAGCGTCGAGGGCGAGCCGCCCAGATTAGACGACAAATTAAGTTCAGTTCGGGCAGAGAGTGGTGTAGGTAGATTCTGGGCCTTTCCAGTCTGACTTCTCTAATGAAACTTGACTGAGCACACCGTCCAAGTCATTGATATCGCTTATACGAACAAATCACAGATCGCCGGGGTGACGGGGGAGCAGGAGTGCGAGATAGACCTGAGGGGGAAGGTAGGGTAGCTCCAGCTAGTCATTTTATGGGTCTGATGAAGCATTCATAATCAATATAGGGGGCTGGGGGGGGGCGGCGCATGTGCCTTAATTTGTTTATAATATGGGGGGTAGACATGGGCAGCTCTACATGGTTACCGTGGGAACACACTCTAGTTGTGCATAGTTGATGATGTCATTGACGCCTTGTTACCTGGCACATAACTTGAGCCAATGGGAGGGTAAGTGGTCTTACTGGACACATGGAAGGCAGAGGAGGATCATACCTGTCTCTAGATTTCATTACATTTCTTGAGTCGTATCTCTATCTTAATTCTAAATCTTAATTCTTAATTACCCCAATCACTTATGCGGTACTGTTGCTGAATATTGTTCTTGTGTCCCTTTCTGGAATATAATCTAGCACTTAACCGCCATTGGTGTATTCACCTAATTGGCTAATAGAGCTATTGTAATTGGTGGAAATCAAAACCTGTACACACACACCAGTCTCCATCCTCTATCCTGGTCAAGGTTGTGCGTTCACAGTCTGCAGGAGCCGTTTGCACATCAGAGTACAAGATGGAAGTAGCCACAGGTAACACAGCCAGCAGTAAAACAGTGGTAATACAAGCGTAAGAAGAACTGCACTGTGGCCACCTCAGTGGTTTAAGGAAGAATAATTTAGCCGAGACTCCCTGCTAGCTCCGACTTTGAAAAGAAAACAGTGGGATTCCTGTGGCGGTGTCTCTCTGAGAAGATACATTTAAACCGAGATCCTGACTTTCTGCAGCCATTCAATCCCCCCTATGGCTGTTCCAGCAATGTGCAGGGGGTCCCTAAGGACCTGGCCCATTCTGGATCTCTGAATCTGTCCATCAAAGCATCTCCCTGTTTAACTGGGTAAAAACATTCCTGTTCACCTGCACTGATTTGTGGTGAGCCCCCTGGACTTAGGTGGGTGCCACATATTGGAGTTAATTTGAAGGTACAGAATGTCTCCATATAAATGGTGATAAGCAATGTAAGATCAGTTCAATGATTCATTCTCAAAAATCCTAGTTTCACATGTTAAGTTTTACAGTATTAGAATGTAAATGTTCGCATAGTAGCGATTTGAGATGTTTTTTAGTTTTTTTTTAAATAAGCAGTTCCAGGAAAGATGGTGAAATACACCATGCAGTTGTGGAGTGTAAGGCAGATTTAATTACAGTCGTTAGATCCAGCAAAACTGCTAAACGACTTCCCTGGGGTGCATTTTCAAATTTTCAACATTTCCAAAAATGGTAAATTAATGTTACGCTGCAATTACAGTAGATATAATTTGCATATACCTGATCTGCAAAATGTAGGTGTTAATTTCTGAAACCCAGGGAGAAGCCAACATAAACAGCCATTAAAGAGACATTCTCTGTGTTTTAATTCAGTGTACATCCACCCCCTACCACCTGCCTGCCATCTCTCAGTCCCAGACCCAGGAGAAAAAAGGATTCCACATTTTATTTTACATAATACAAGTGTCTTGGGTGACAAAAACATGGTGTAGTCATAAATATTATTTATTTAATTTTAATTGGAGGTCCCTTATGCAAAATTTGTATCCTTAAATTAAAATAATGTATTTATACTTTTTTAGGTGAGGTTCTAGCATAAGCCCCCTGGGGTTTCCAAACCTCTCCTGCACATTGATTAAATATTTGTTCTGTATAATTGTCCTGAATTGTACATTTGTGCAAAAACAAAATGTAATGTCCTCGTTTAAGGATGCCGGGTCTCAGGAGGTGAAATGAATCAGAGAAGACATCACGTATTAGGCTGTGCCCCAGTGGGAGTATCATGGTGTATAGGCTCATCTCTCAAAGGTCGCAGGTTCTGCGGCTGTGCCTTTGCCCAGGCTGCTAAACCCAAACTGCTTCAGCAAATATATCCAGGGGTATAAAGGTGGTTTATTACAACATGTATTCTGTGTACAGGAAGTCTCTCCGGATAAGGCATCTGCTAAGTTCTGAAATGTAAAATACGCGCGTGGCTTTGTCAGGCAATGATGGTACAGCCCCGGCTGAAAGTGTTGTCATGCGACACTTTGCTGCTAGCAGAGGTTAATGAGTTTGAGTAGCGCTCAGCCTGGAGTTTAGTAAGCAGGTTGTCGCCCTCGACAACGCCGCGGAGTGGCCCAATCAGGACGTGTCTCGAGGGACCCTTCGCGCTGTGCCGTTGCGTCGTGGTCTAATGAAGGTCTGTCCTGTGGCTGAGCTGCATGTGATTGCAGGACTGAAATATTATGCCCTGAATGTGGTGCAAACAGCAGCACGGGGAGGAAGTGTCTATGGAATGTTAATGCTTTACATTACAGCGCAGCAGATGCGAGCATTGCAGTGTTTCGCACGTTACGTGCGTGTACCTGTAAATGACTGATATCGGCAGGGCCCCTCTTTCACTGCTCTGTAATTTTGGGCGCCGTGTCAAGCGCTGAATCAATCTCTATCCAGCAATGGCTTACAGGACAACTTCACTTTCCACACTGTTTGAGTGGTGTGTAACTCTCTGTGAAACCCAGCAGATAATAAATAACATTTAAATGTTGACCCCAACCAGAATAATTATGCAGCAAATGTTGTATATAGTTCTATGTACTTACTGAAATGGTTTTGAACATTTCCCAGTGGTGCGCAACCATAGCAACCTTATGCCAGTCCCTCTCCTACTTAGGAATAGGTGACAAGTAAACTTAAAAAATGGGCTTTCCGACTAAACAACATTGGGTTCATCAGACTCCAGTCCAGTCCATGGATTGTCCATTTGCCTCCATTCACCTACAGATTCCCGGGTGGGGTATGGATCCTGTCTTTCCTTGAGACAGCTGAATCGTTGGATTGTATCGGTATCCTTTATGTACATAACAGTAATCTTGTTGGGTCTGCTAATGAACGTTTATTTGAGAAATCCTGTTGACAGTGCCTGGGATTCCAAGACTTCTGTGTCACATCATTTTATTGATAACTTCAATGAGAGTTCATAAACTCATCTCAGATGATTAATACAAAATAATTCCTTGTAAGTACTTAATAATAACCTTGCAAGGTTTTTTTCCACTTGGTTTTAATTTTCTTTGGCATTTATTTTACAGCTACTACCACTTCTACTACTACTACTACTGTTGCTGCTACTGTGAATAGGACTTCTACTGCCACTACTACTAGTGCTACTACTGCTGCTGCTGCTACTACTACTGCTACTGCTACTGCTACTACTGCTGCTAATACTACTACTAGTGAAATATTCTGTGTTAATTCAGCTTCAACAGTTTATATGAGTTTAGTAAGGATCATAATCCCAGATGTGAGTTAACACTGAACGTTTCACTGTGATAAGAAACACATAAGAAACAGCTCTTTGCCCTGTAAATCCACTCCGCCCATATTGTCCAGTTTTATCTGTATTTCAAGCGAGAGGCGAAAGGAAGAAACATCCATCACGCTATGGCTAAGCGGCTCTGAAGGGAAACTTTTAGTCTGGAATCTCTTTTTATGTGCGTTAGGTATATTGCATTTCTGCCTCATATATCTCTCAGCCGAGCTGCTCCACCGGCTGTCAGTCCAGATACAGGAAACCGTGAATGAATCAAACACGCCTGTCAGAACTCGGTGACACGTGACCCAGAGCCATTTTTCGGATTGAGTGGGGACAGGCCGTGGTTCAGGGCACCGGAGGGTTTTTTTTAAACAGAAGCGGTGCGTGTCTTTAACAGTCACTGGCATTGCACTAAGCTGCACTCTCAGTCAATTACAAAGTCCTCCCTAGTCTTCTTAATAATTTACCCATGCACATTAAATAATAACAGTGGGCTCCAGCGTGTTGGCTGTGACCTATTATCTGTAGAATAGTCAAATGCTGTGTAACCTCATAAAAAAATAAATGATACAGCTCTTTCATAAATTAACTAAACTTTGCAGAAAATGTGGGTTCTTTCACTTTATTTATATTCCATTTGCATCTTAATAAGTCTATGCAGCCAGCAAACAGCAGTTCACTAGCAGACCTTTTGGCCAGGGATCCTCAAATGTGGTCATCGAGGCCTGTAGTACTGCTTTTCATTCTTCCCCTCTAATCAGGTCTGATTTAAACCTGGGATGACAGGTGAGTTCAATGTCTCGTCAATCAGTGGCAGTAATTGGTCAGTTAACCATCAGGTACATAATAGAACCAGCAGATGAGATCAGTCCGGATGAGAATGGGCTAAAATGCTTCTGCCAAGACTGAGCTGCTGCAGTCATATTTATTTACAACAGCCTGTAACAGTCCAATAGGTGAAATATATGAATATCTGACCCGAGTTTAATATTCTTCTATTAATCAACAGAAAATAATCCCCAAAATAAATCAATGTTACGAATTTCAAATAACATAATGCCATGACATATGTTCATGTCAGGATTTGCAATCCTCATCCTGGAGAGCCTCTGCTAGTTATTGTCCCACCTTAAAATGAGCGAGCAGTTCAGGCCCAAGAATCCAGGTGCTGTGAGTTCCTGTGACATCAGCTGCTTTAGTTAAGCTTTAATTGCCCACCCCAGGTCTAACGCTGCCCACAAAATCACATTAAATAGATTAAATGCCCCTGATGAAGAATTATTTAGCCAGTGTTCTAAAACTAATTCAGAACTGTGTTTATTTCAGTACATCCTGTCACTATAGCCCAGGGGTGGCTAACCCTTGGTCCTGGAGAGCCGCAGGGTGTGCTGGCTTTTGTTTTCACCATAAAATCAGCAATCGATTCAGAGCCAGGAACCAGGTGAGTCGACTTAACTGTGTAATCAACTGCTTTAATTAATCAAATAACTGCTGAGTAACAATGAAAGGCAGCACACCCTGCAGCTCTCCAGGACCAGGCTACAGCCTCAGTAGAGGACGTGGCTCTCTTAAAATGGCAGTCCTCTGTAACCGGTTTTGTGTGCACCGACATGGAGGTGACAGTCAATGACGTCTTCTGCACAAAGATGAGAAGGATAAACTTGGTTTTGTGTTGTAGGAAGCCTTTCTCATCATTATCACCACCACCACCATCATCATCATTGTAGTTCTGCAGTAAATTTGATCTTGGTCAAATGTAATACCGTGATAGATGGTGTCCGGACATTTTGCGCGTGTGGAGAGGCGGGAGGTGGGACCAAATTAATTGCTGCCGATGTCACTGTTGAGCGCTAATCAATCTCATTGGAGAATAAAGTGTTAGTGAATGAGCTCGGCGAATGTAAAGATGTGACAATTATGTTCACACTGGGAGTATCCTAAGGGCACATTAAAGCACTCCTTCTTCTCCACACGTGTCTGAACCAGCCTGTGTCAGTGGAACACAGTCCCCCGGTGCTATCGTTTCAGATGGAGATCAATTTCAGCAGTCTTAGGGAAAACGTGCACCCCCCCCGCGCGTTAAAAGCAGCGGTGTTCCTCCGTGGAGTACCCGAGTAAATGATCCCCCACAGTCCGGCCGGCCTGCGTGTCGCGGCGGCAGCTTGGTTCCGTTTCTGGCGCTCACCTCCCAGCTGCCCCCTCTCTCTCGCGCACATTCATCAAACTGTCAGCCCCGCTGATGTGTTTATTCGTTTCAGCCGTCGCCCCGTGTTACAGCCCAGTCTCCCTGCTGCTAACTGACAGGAGGGTTCAGACTCGACATCCACCCCCCCCCCCCCCCCCCCCCCAATCCCAGCCCTGGACTGCGGCTAACACAGCGCCCCACACACCCCCCCCCCCCCTACCCCCCACCCCCCACCCCCCTCACCACCCAGCCCGGCGATCCCCCGGAAGATCTCAGGTGTGGGATGACGGTCGAGAGCCTCAGGGGTCAAAGGTGAGCTGGGATTGTGTGGGGGAGAAACAGGACGCTGATGTGACAGCTCTAGGTTTTGAGGGCCTCTGCTATTCTGGTGTCTGACACCTGCGCCACACCCGTCATTCTGAGCAGAACAGAACAGAGTGCCCCATCGCTCCTGTCCCAAACAGGCCCAGTGAGAGAAGAAAATATTAATGGAGCTTGGGGCAACATTGGCTCAGGCAGTAAGAGCAGTCGTCTGGCAGTCGGAGGGTTGCCGGTTTGATCCCCGCCAGGGCTGTGTCGAAGTGTCCTTGAGCAAGACACCTAACCCCCAAATGCTCCTGATGAGCAGGTAGGTGCCTTGCGTGGCAGCTAACAGCCATTGGTGTGTTTGTGTGTGAATGGCAGAATGAGAACCATCAATTGTACAGCACTTTGGATAAATGTCAGCCATTTACCATTTAGCTGAATAACTATGATATAGTCCTTATTCATAGGCATTATTTCCCAAACCTTTCTTGTGTGATTCCATTTTGCTGTGTGTAAACAGAGTATATGATTGTTTTTTTATCTGTGCTGTACAGTAGATACTGTAAATCCCAATATGCTACATCCCAGTTTAGGAGGAAGATGTGAAATGTGAAACTTATGTTCCAGGAGGATGTTGAGAATCGGGATCCATCCACTCTGGATCTAGGCCCAGACAGACAGTCTGTCAGTCATTGTGAGTTCAGATGGTTTCACTGCAGCACTGACTCCGCTCCGCGTCAGAGTGGAGAGAGAGGGATGAGTAATCCGTGCTGTTGTTCCTCACTCCTCACTCGCATTCATTTTTGCTCTTCGTGACTTTGCTCTTAGGCTTGTGCAGAGATTTGGAGGGAAATCCGCTTTGACACATTGTCAGCCAGCGCCAGACAGGCCTCTTTAGGTCTCTTGGCTTATACACTCAGTGAACACTTTATTAGGTTTTTATTAGATTAATTTTAAACTAATTGCTCTTCTGCTGCTGCAGCCTGTCCGTTAAGAGGTTTGATGTGTTGTATGTCCAGAGATGCTCTTCTGCAAACCACTGTTATAATGTGTGGTTATTTGGGTTACTATCACCTTCCTGTCAGCTTTGACCAGTCTGGTCATTCTCTGCTGACCTCTCTCATTAATAAGGCATTGCTGCCCACAGAACTGCTGTTCACTGGATGTTTTTTTGGTTTTTTTTGCAAACTCTAGAGCAGGGGTGTCCAATCTTATCCAGAAAGGGCCGGTGTGTGTGCAGGTTGTTGTTTTAGCACAGGACTAAGACGGCTGATTCTACTCATCAAGGTCTTGATTAAAGACCACGATTAGTTCATTAGTACAATCAGGTGTGTTACTGCTGGGTTAAAACAAAAACCTGCACCCACGCCGGCCCTTTTAGGATAAGATTGGACACCACTGCTCTAGAGACTGTTGTGTGTGACAATCCAAGGAGATCAGTTTTTTGAGATATTTAAACCACCCTGTCTGGCACCAACAATCATTCCATGGTCAATGTCTCTTAGGTCACATTTCTTTTCCATTCTGACATTTGGTTTGAAAAACAGCTGAACCTCTTGACCATGAGTGCATGATTTAATGCAGGTTATTTTAATGAGGTTTACATTTCTTCGGCAACAAAGCCCTGGTAATATAAAGTATATGATGTATATATATGACTCACTGAGCACTTTATTAACAACACCTCGACACCTGCAGTATTTAGTTATGTGATTATCTCATCAGCCAATCGTGTGCCAAAGTCATGCACATATGGGCCAGGAGCTTCTTGGATTTTCATCCACAACAGAGAGCATCTCTGTACACACAACCCGTCAAACCTCTAAGTGGATAGGCAGCAGACCTTGGTCAAGAAAAGAGTAATACATACCTAATAAAGTGCTCACTGAGAGTATATCTGATGTATATCTAATGTATAAATCCGCAGAATACTATGTATATGTACTGTAAGTATTGATTTATTTTTAGTGAAGCATGTGATTCACCAGCAAAGAATTAGTCCATTGGATGGATGTGCATGAATCCTCCTAACACTATTTATCCTGTTATTAGAGGTCAATAAGTGGGCAATTATTGGAAATAAAATACAGTGTACAGTACATTGTCTGTTTATATCAGTGAAGCGTAAACATGGTTCATGGTACAGTACTTGCGTGTACTTTGCATCAACGGCTTCATTTAAAAATGACTGAAAGCACGCTTTATTCGGGTCGTGACTTACATCTGTAATAATGAGCATATGTTGTAAGCAATTAACAGGGAAAAGTGCACGGTCCATTTCATGCACACACAGCATACAGCATACATGAAACATCAACCAGCGCTTGTACAATCGATGTACACATCTCGTTTTAATTAGAATACTAATAAGAAATGAAGCAACGCACTAGGAGAGTGTGTGTGTGTGTGTGTGTGTGTGTGTGTGTGTGTGTGTGTGTCCGGGGGCCTGTAGAGTTCTCTGTCCAGGATGGCCCCAGGTCCGCAGGCTTACTATGCAAGTCTGCACTCTTCTGAGGAAGCTCTCCCTGTGCACGGTTGGTGATTATTTTGGCAGTTTTTTGCTTAGCGGTATGCAAATTGGTTTTAAACAATGAATGGCACATTTCTTGCAAAGCATTCTGTGGTCCTTATCAATGAATGCCAATGGCCACATAATTTGATCAGGCATAAGCCCAAAGCCCGGCATTCAAGCTGGGCTTGTGTGATTTGACTCAACAGGAAGTTGTCAGTACGAGAACCAATCAGCATGAAGGAGTACAAGTAAGGATGATAAAATATGGTACCCAGGGAACTCATTTCTTTCACACCTGTAGAAAACGACTAAATTAAATTTCAGAAAATGAGATTTCTCCATTTTCTGTTTCGGGATGAATCAGTCGCTCTTCCAACTAATTCCAGCTCAGCCAATCTGTCCTTATGGAATTGATTTTCTGTGATTTTGTCTTTTTATTTTTAAATGAAGAAGGCCAAAGATACTGAATTAACTAAAGAATGAATAGCAATAATTAAGAACTCTGGGAATCAATTCTAGCTAGCTAAATAAATAAATAAATACGCGGATGGTGCAGTGGGTAGCACTGCCGCCTCACAGCAAGGAGGTCCTGGGTTCGAATCCCCGTCGGCCGGGGCCTCTCTGTGTGGAGTTTGCATGTTCTCCCCGTGTCTGCGTGGGTTTCCTCCGGGTACTCCGGTTTCCTCCCACAGTCCAAAGACATGCAGGTTAGGCTGATTGGAGAGTCTAAATTGCCCGTAGGTATGAGTGTGTGAGTGAATGGTGTGTGTGCGGCGACCTGTCCAGGGTGTATTCCTGCCTTTCACCCAATGTATGCTGGGATAGGCTCCAGCCCCCCTGCGACCCTGTTCAGGATAAGCGGGTTAGGATAATGAATGAATGAATGAATGAATTAATTAATTAATTAATAAATAAATACGCTCCAAAACATTTCCAGTGCAGAGATAACTGCATTTCTTTTTTGATGCATTTTTGCTTTTGTTTATTTTTGCAAGGCCATCAGAAACCTTGGGTGGGCTTTTGCACTGATCGCTCTCCTCTTAATGGCTTAATTCCGGCTAATTGAGGAGTTTGAGTTTCGAGCCATTGAGCCCACTGACTAATTACCCGGCGCTATAAAAAGACACTCGTGGCTGCTGGCTGCTGTTACCCAAAGCCTCCAGGAACGAAGTCTCGTCCTCGCCTGCGCCTGTCAGTACACGCTTCTCTCTCCGCCATGGCTGCAGCTGTCCCTCTCTCTGTTTCAGCCCCTCCTCCTCCCCACCCCCCGGCCACGTGCTCGACAGTACCTCAGCGCGACCCAAACACATCGGCCGCCCATTCCGTGCCAACCTCGCTCCGAAAATGGATCCGCTCTCGCTCCTGAATTTCCCTCGCATTTCGCGGCGTTGTTACGGATCTGGCTCCTAGTCTTGGGGCCTCGAACCAGCCTCCTTCATCCTCCCTGACACCCCCCCACCCCCCCCTGCACCCCCCAAAGGCTGTGGTCAGTACATACTGGGAGCAGCTTGGTGGAGGCGGGGGTTGATTCATACCCCCCACATTCGATATCTGGGCAGTCGTCTCAGTGCTAAACGGTTGCCGCGGGCCAAGGCGCGCTCCGGTTTGTCAGTGTGGGTTATTTATCTGCTCTGTTTCCTGGGCGCAGTGTCAGTGTGGGTTATTTATCTGCTCTGTTTCCTGGCGCAGTGTCAGTGTGGGTTATTTATCTGCTCTGTTTCCTGGGCGCAGTGTCAGTGTGGGTTATTTATCTGCTCTGTTTCCTGGGCGCAGTGTCAGTGTGGGTTATTTATCTGCTCTGTTTCCTGGCGCAGTGTCAGTGTGGGTTATTTATCTGCTCTGTTTCCTGGGCGCAGTGTCAGTGTGGGTTTATTTATCTGCTCTGTTTCCTGAGCGCAGTGTCAGTGTGGGTTTATTTATCTGCTCTGTTTCCTGGGCACAGTGTCAGTGTGGGTTTATTTATCTGCTCTGTTTCCTGGGCGCAGTGTCAGTGTGGGTTATTTATCTGCTCTGTTTCCTGGGCGCAGTGTCAGTGTGGGTTATTTATCCGCCGCAAGGCTCCCTCTGATGCGGTGCGTCCCTCAGGCTGGGCCTTCCCGCCCACCGTAGCGCAGACCTCTCTCCCTGCACGTCTCGCGAGGCCCAGGGACCGCGGGAGGGGGGTAATTAAGCCGTCCCCAGCGCCGGGGTCCTGACACCACTGATGAATCGGGCTCCTGGGGGCCGCAGGGGGGGGTCGGGGGTGGAATTGGCTTTGGCAGGGGGCTGTCTGTCTCCGCTGCCCGGGGGAACCCTCTTCCCCAGCCCAGCCGGCACGCAGAGACACCCGGGAGAAGGCCGGAAGACAGCCGCGCGATCGGTCGCCCTGGAGACGGCGATGACAGAGAGCAGTAGGGCCTATATTCTCCAGCGAAGCTCCCTGTCGTCCTCCCCACAGCCACTGGGGTTCCTCATGTATTCATTCCCTCTTCTCTCTTCCTCTCGGGGGTCAGAACGAATTAAAAACCATCGCCCTGCGGTCCCGACAAACTACAAATAACATGACTGTGACCTAGTTTTCATTTTCTAAACGCTGGTGGGCTGATGTGGTTCTTTTTTTTAAATTTTTTATACGTAATATATTTCTACTCTCGACATTTTTATGAGCTGCGTTCAGGCCTATTGGTTGTATCGTAATGTTTAGTTTTTTTCCTTGTTGCTCAGACACAAGGTGGCATACCTGACTGGAGAGAGAGCCCAGCTCTGCGGATGCTGGTAAACGCTCCACTACCTCGCATGACCCTGCGGAGAAATGCCGCAAGCACAGAGCGCCGAGTCCCGGCTCAGTCTCGCCGACGTGGTGCATTGTGGGTAAATAATTAAAATGAAACCACGTCTTCATTCCAGACAAAGTGAGGCTAGCCCGCTACATGAGACCCGCTGTGCACGATGGCTATTTGGCATGGATTTGGTTTACGGCAGATTGATTAATGCTATGATGTAATACTAATCGTGTGAAGGCAGCCATGTTGAAGGCAATAAATCCTGCCTGCCAGCTACCTGCCCTTTGACCTCAATCCAGTCCAGCTGGCAGCTGCTGTGATGGTTTTCCTGCGTTTTGTCATCGCGTGGACTGCATCAGCATCTGGCTGTGTACTTTTGTCCTCATTTAGCACTCATAAATTTGTCTCCACTTTAGCTACCGCCTTTCTGGTCTTGACATATATAATATATCATGTCATTGTTTTAGCTGTGCCCTGAAAGAAGTTGGGGGGGGGGGGGGTATGTATAAATAATGGTGTAATTTCTACTGGGTGAAACTGAAGTGTATATTAAAAAAAAAAAAACCTTAAATAAAGCTGAGAATGTGCATTTTAACCACAGGCAAAATGTTTTCATTACAAATCCAAAAATGTGGAGTGAAGCCAAATCAGGAAGAAATGTATTTTTCCCAAACATTACGGACCACAGTCATTTGGCAGACGCTCTTATCCAGAGCGATGTACAATAAGGTGCAAATCATACCCAGGGACAAGTGCGCTGAAAACCCTAGAGGGAAGTAAAGTGCTAGAGTGATCCAAGTGTTAGAGTAATCACATAGATACAAACTTGAACTCTGGTCAATTAATCAGAAAAAGCAATACCACAGTCAAGAAGTAGCAAGACCATAGTATTGCTACTAGTATGCAAGACATTTTTAAATCAGTGTCTGTATTATGAAATGTGTTTCCCCAAAAATAAATAAGACACAGGATTGTGTGATGAGCAAATGTTATGATTCCAGTGAAACCTGCCTTCTCTGGAAGTGAAAACTGCTCATTTTGGAAGTGTGCAAGCCAACGTCTTTATCCTCAGTGTGTTTGACACAAGTTCTTGGCATCAAATTTTGCTGAGGAAAACCACTTTCCCAGAGGTTCACAGGGTGCCAGCTAACTAGCGCGCTAACACATTCTCAGAGTGGAGAGCTGTCACAGCACTAGGCCGGCTAGTTGCAGTAGCTCGCTACATGTTGTGTGATGTGTTTTAAAAGTAAATAACAGACCGTGACCAGCATCCAACAATACAGGCACTGTGTTGCTGTGGATGTGCTGACACCGGACACAGAAAGATTAGAAAGTCAAGAATCCATGTATAATTGCCCAGATTACTGTGATTAGCCACCCTCTCCACAACGGTGACTGTGAGAAAGCTAACATGTTAGCTGCCTGAGCACCTGATCTGATAATATCCCAAGGTTGATGAAGCAGTCGATGAATCAACAGCTCAGCTAGATCTCAAGCTGTAGAATGGGGTGTGCTTTGTTAGGGTTGGAGTGAAGCCTACAGGATGGTAGATCTCCAGGAGCAGGGTTGGGCCGCCCTACTCTAACTGTTGAATCCCCTAGCTGTTGAATTTGCTTTGTTAGGGTTGGAGTGAAACCTACAGGATGGTAGATCTCCAGGAAAAGGATTGGGCAGCCCTGCTCTAGCTGTGGAATGGGGTGTGCTTTGTTATGGTTGGAGTGAAACCTACAGGATGGTAGATCTCCAGGAACAGGATTGGGCAGCCCTGCTCTAGCTGTGGAATGGGGTGTGCTTTGTTATGGTTGGAGTGAAACCTACAGGATGGTAGATCTCCAGGAACAGGATTGGGCAGTCCTGCTCTTGCTGTTGAATGAGGTGAGCTTTGTTAGGGTTGGTTGCGATGGGGAGTGAGATGTGTATGATTGCATGTATGAGGTGGGTGGCAGTGGGAGATTGCAGGGGCAGGGGGCATTAATCAATCAATCATTATATTTGTGTAGTGCTTTTAACAAAAAAAGCACTACACAAATAAACAAAACTTTTGTAACAAAACAGCTTTACTGAGAACTGGCCCCCAAGAGTACACCTAGGGCAACAAGGAAAAACTCCCTGGCTAACAGGAAGAAACCTTGAGCAGAACCTGCCTGGGGAACCAATCTGGTTATTTAAAAAAATGGTATTACATATAAACGGATGAATTACAGTGTGTAAATGTCCCCATTAAGAAATTGCACTTGCAGACTTGGGGATGGTGGGGGGGGGCATGGCATTGTGATTGCAGACTGGGGGGTGGGTTACAAGATCGCACCTGCAATTAAAAAAACAAAAGTCATGTAATTGCTGCAGCCAAATGGGTCCCCTGGACCCACTGGCGCCTGGGAAATCTTTCCCTGTTACACCCCCTTAGCTCCACCCTGCAGTTGATTACAGCTGTACTGTATAGCTTCCC
>NC_083770.1:38016779-38024279 GCF_963514075.1 Conger conger
TTTTCCCCATTACCCTGTTATTTTCAATTTACAAAAGGCAGCCCCAGAATCCCCAGGTTTCTGGATAGTCTGAAGGCCATTGTCTGCCTTGTGGAGGCAATAAGACTGGAACAGAAAGGAAATTTATCGGCTGTTCTTTTTCTTCTTCTTCTTTTTTTTCTCCCTGTCAACTGCCTTCAGACGTCGCGGAGAACTCGTGCAACGATCGTATGTCTGACCGCGGTTTCCGAGAAAAAACACGTCCCGGTGAAAATAAAGCAGGTTATCGATCGCACGTCAGCAAGCGCGTCGGCCCTCGGAGCGAAACGAGTCAAACGAGCGGCGGACGTGCGTTGGAGCCGACTCCGTCTTCCTGCGCTTTCCCCTCCCCTTCCTGCCGATTCCTGTCAGTTCAGCGTGCGTGCGTCTCTCCTGGGGATCGGGTGTAATCAAAAATCTGCCATAACTCCGTAACGAACTGAGGCGTCCTAATTGAATCGTGTGTCATGTTCTGTCCTTCAGCAACAGTCCCAGGTAATGATTAAAGAACCTGCAGGGTTTGTTCCTTCATCACGCACACAGTCAGGGCGGCCATGTTATGTAACTGAAATTACGCAACGATAAAACGGTATGGGTTGCTCTGAGACTGCCTGGTGTAAATTACCGTGGCAACCTCGTTATATCAATTGCTCCAAAGCGGTAATTTCTCCAGGTTATTAAAAACAATCACACATTTTCTTATGGCAGTATGTTTCTCTAATGATTCTTCACATTCAATATAAGAGAGAGATGTTAGGTTTATTGGGGGGAAATGTGTCCCTTTACACACTGAAAGACTGGTGGATATTTACTGGAGAATCTCATTAATGCTCCAACTGCTCATCGATAAAGTATTACCCATCATTACCCCTAATTTCGTTTCTTCTCATGAGCATTTCCCGCTACCCTCCAACCCAAGGAAGCTTGACAGGTCTGAGTTTCTCTTCCCCTTCCCCCCAATCAATGTGGCCTTGCCGTCTCTTTCACAGTGTGATTGGAAGGACAAGGGATGACAACACCTGTAGTCATGAGTGATGGAAGAATGGGGCTTCGTGACATCACAAATGGGCAGAGATCCTGTCAGTGACTCATTGTTTGAACCAGTCAGGTTTTGCTGTGGAATCATTTTTTTTATTGCTACATGCAAGTTAATAATTGAGAGCTAAATGTAGCTTCAACTATTATATCTATCATTCTGATTCTCCCATTACTACCAAGACAAAATGCTCTGCAATCTCCCTACCCCCCGCATCAGATCTACTTCTTTCCCACCAGAGAATCTGCAATACCTGAATACCTGAGGTAGTGTTGGATTAGTTTAATTTATTTTCTCCAAAACACAGTTTGGCGAATTCACCAGTCACCACATATGCTTGTGGGGAAAAAAAAACCTTACACGCCTACATAGAATGACATAGAGATCACAACATGGTACAGTTCATGTCAACTGTTTACTCAAGACTTCATAGGAGAGATAAGAGATAAGAGGCTTCCTGTCAGATGAAACTAGGGTGTATTTAATTTGTTGAATGTTTTGCTTTGCAAAAGTCAGATAAAGGGCTCGTGTTTGGATCATCCCACACTGCCAGTAAGGCGCTAGCACCCTATCTCACCCCCACATGAGTCTGTGATATTACTGGAGAAGAAATTATCTGAGAAAGAAACCGCAGGTTGGGTCTTGGTCGATAGGGTGAGTTCATCTGGACAGGGTGTTATTGTGGTCTGGCCACATTATGAGGTCAGGAATACCAGGGTGATGATCCAGTAAGTTTGTAATGTTTTTTCTTTTAGAAAAACAGCCATATTTCATGCTACAGGCATTGTATTAAAAACAGTGGAGTCGCATTTGAGACTGCTGACATCACTTCCTGAATTCTTACCAAACTTTAACCTTAAGCCAATGTTGCTAGGAAACAATACAGTGAGGCAACCGAAAATGAACAGATTTTATATAGTTTTTGGTGGAGAGGTGCTGAGGAAGTGGGGGGAGGGGGGGTTTGGAGGTTATATGTAATTTGTCATGTTCTGAACGATTGAACTGTTTAATCCTTTAGCCATGTGAAGTCTTATGTCACAGTTGTTCTTTTTATTGACCCTCTCTGCACAGATTTCCCTCTGGGATGGTAAAGATTGCCCTGACTTGACTTCATTACATTTTAAGCGTTTGCTAGCCATGGACAACAGCCAAATTTCAGGTAAAATTTTCCCCCAATCCTCCAAATGTGGGACAAATGGACATACAGAATACACCAGTTTCAGCTGAAATAGGCTGCGGGACATCTAGACTTCCCCGGCAACTGTGGCTTCTGCTAGCAACCCTCAGGCCTAAACAGAGCTAAGACTAACCTAGTTAGCCATAGCCACCGTCAAGCCATGGCAACAGAATTCTGTTAAATGTCCTCTGTATCCTAGTTACATGGTGTATGTACTGTACTAATTGTTCTGTCAGAGTTCCTTGCTGAAAAAAACAGCTGAAGAACAGCTGGTAGCTGATTGACCACTTCAGACCAGCTCCCAGGTCGGCATGGTTTAGTTGGCTGACCAGTTCAGACCAGTACCCTGCTTGACATGGTTTGACCAGCTCAAGCTATGTTTTGAAACAGCTGCCAGTTCAGACAGGCTACCAGCACTAGTTGATAGATCAGCTTCATGACCAGCTTGGCCATGCTAGTTGACCAGCTCATACCCAGCTAGACTAGCGTATGACCAGCCTGACCAGTTCAAATTCAAGCAAGTCAAACTGGTATTGCTCAATTTTACTGTCGCTCACAAGACACTCGCTCTGCATACAGTACAATCGTCGACTTAATTAATGAAATGCTGGAAAAATAGTGATTGTTTGTAAAAATTAAAAAAAAATTTAAAAAACGTACCACCTGCTTCCCTGACAACCGTTGCCACAGCGGCAGGAGAGGCAGGGGAAAAAAAGCTGAGGTCATCACACCAATCAGCAGCTGCGATGACCGAGGTTATCACTTGCAATTACCGCTAACCTCGCTTCATCAGACGCTACATAAACGCGGCACACGGAAGGACACGGAAGCCCGGCGTCTCAGAAAAAAACTTGGCAAGAAGTAAGAAAGGATTTCTGAGGTGAGACGAGGACAGCTGATTAAAAGGCAGTTTTATTTGGGGTGTAGCAGCTGTGCCCGGATCTGTCGGGGGAGATAAGAGTGAAGCAGACGTTGGCCGGTGTTCATTTCTGAACTCGGGGGGAGGGAAACAAGACTACCGAAAGCTGAGAGCCAGTGTCATATATTTCACAACATATTTCACTCATTTCACGTGCCTTTTGGGGAAGAGGCCACGGCCGTTATGTGCATCTGCACGTAGGCTACGTACATGTTAGTCTGCACAGTCCTTGCCAGTAATAGGATAATGGATTATGTCATGTTGAATTCTGCAAATCTGGACTGATGGCATGTGTCATTCATATTGGGGCTTGGGCCAATGACTGGTCATGTTAATGAACCCCACAGTGTTGTCATGGGAGTGGATTGGCCACATAGCAGAAAGCCTGACATTTCTTTGTGTCCAAAATCTGTTGCACCAAATGGTAAAATGACAATACACATTTAACTGTTCCACAGTGCCATATTGAAAATATAATCGCTGGTTGTCAACAAACAAGTTAATTATCTGTTGTGTTCATGCACAACATGGTCATTCAGCACTGCCAAAATCACTGGTAAATGGCTGAAGTTTTCAAATGTTTCTTTCTACAGGAGCCTATGTACTTTCCTCAATGAATCAAAGGTGTTTCAGGATACCATGTACTATTTACAGTATGTAGAATTTCTATCCATGCAATTGCGGTGTAGTATATTATTATAAATAGAAGACAGCGTAAGATTTTTTATTCAGTCAGAACTGAACGCATAAATGCACAATTCTTTACGGTGGAAAACCGCTCTAATGTATCACCTAACAGTTTTGCACTTCATCACTGGCTAAGTAATCTAATTAACTGTGTGATTGTTCCGGCTCTATGATTCAGAGCCATGTTTGCACTGTTTCTCCCAAAATCCTCTTAATTAGCACCATACCTTATGTCAAAGCACTGCTGCCTTTTTTTATGTTCATTTGCACACAAACATCAGTTGCACACATTCACACACACATACTGTATGTCTCACTTCTCATGCATGCATACACACACATCGCATGCACACTCACTCATGCACAGATACTGTATATCTCATATGCTTGCAGACACACACACACACACACACACACACATTTCTCACACACACATCTCACACGCACACACATACTGTATATCTCATGCATGTGCATACAGACACACATATTTCTCACATGAGCACACACTCTCTCACACGCACACATATATCTCGTACACACACATCTTACACACACACACACACGCTCAAATCACTTTCACACACACACACACATATATCACACATGCATGCACACACACACATCTCTCTCTCACACACACATATCTCACACACACACACACATCTCTCTCTGACACACACACATATCTCACACACGCATGCACACACCCACACGCACACACACACACACTGCTCCCTCGGCCGTTTCCATCTCCAGTTCCGATGGCGATAGGAAGTCTCCCACGTCTGACCACATGGGTCATTAGGAAGCTTCCCCCCAAATGGTGTGTGTGTTTAATTATGCAGTGGGCTGTGCAATGAGTCTCACTGCACACTCTATCATACAGCCTCTCCAGCCTCCTCAGAGCTGATTACGCAGCTTTGGCAGCCCAAGTGCTGTGAATTATTTAAATCTCTGTTAAGCCCCTGTGCATTTATCAGTGTGAGAAACGGATCAGGCCTTGTCATGTTTTCCTCCTTTGTTTGGACGCCACCCACCCCCTCCCTCCCACACCCACCCGCCCACCCGCTCCTTCGAACCTCTCCTGACCCCTGTGGGGACAGCGGTCTGGTTCAGGTGCATTCTGCTGCCGTGGCAACAAGGTGGACGAGATACTGGTCTTGGCGCGAATGCGGGTTCGGCACTTTTCTATGGCTAGTTTGTAGGTGCAGGAAGGCTGGGTGGGTGGTTAAGGAGGGGGGGGCGGGTGGTCTTTGTAAGGGGGTTCACAGGGCTGAGAAGAAGCCTATGCCCCGCCAACGCGCTCTCTTGCGCTAGAGAGAGACGTCGCCTTTGAGATGACAAGAGGCTGAGGAGGGGGTGGGCGTCAGCCAGTGAAGGCCTCATTCAGGGACACCAGCCGCTCTTTGATGGATCCGCACGCCAGAGAGAGAGAGAGAGAGAGAGAGAGAGAGAGAGAGAGAGAGAGAGAGAGAGAGAGAGAGAGAGAGAGAGAGAGAGAGAGAGAGAGAGAGAGAGAGAGAGAGAGAGAGAGAGAGAGAGAGAGAGAGAGAGAGAGAGAGAGAGGGAGGGAGAGCAAGAGGGAGAGCGAGGGAGAGAGAGAGGGAGGGAGAGACATGGGGAACAGGCGGATCTGGCCGGGCCTGGGCCTAACAGCCTGCTGTTCGCTCTGCCCGTCGCGGGAGAAACCGCAGAAATCAATATTACCCCCGACCCCCAAACCGCAAAGCATGAATAACTGAAAACACACCGGCCTGAAAGGATAAATAAACACAATGACTCTTTTTCACGTTAGTAGCGGCACCCAGGGACGAACGGGAGATTGGCTCTAAAAAAACGGTCTTAACACCCACTCGCTTCGCGCCGCTGTTTAAACCTGACCCGGATTCGTGCGGCTGTCAGGAGACAGAAGAGAATCTGCCGTCGCTTTGAAAGTCACTGCGGAGACTCTCAAATTCATTATTTTAAATTAAGCATTTGGGGCGATGGACTTATCCCCAATGTGAGTTTTTCTTCTTCAGTTCCAGTACGTATGTGTGTCAGGTCCTCCAGTGTACTGTGTGTCACCCAAACCAAGTTAAGGCACAGGATTCAGCAAGATAATTACACTTCCTACTCGGAGTCAGAGGCCCTGTTCGGGATTTTGGGCCCCATGATAAGATTTCACATTGGGCCCCGCCACCCCAGGCCACACCACCCCTGCACAATTACAGCACACTTTCTGGAGGGCCCATGTCAGGGGTTTGGGAGTATTTCAGTAGGTCCCAATACACCAGACAAGCTCTGTGAAGCGTCGAAAAGTATTTGAATCAGATCAATTGCATATTTGGCCCAGGTCTGCGCTCCTCTCTACCACAGAAGGAGAACCCTGATATTACTTCACTCCAAACACTGAATAAACTCACCCTCTTCTCTCTAGCCCTGAAATAAACGCATCATCTCTACTGCACCCCTGAAATAACCCTGATATTGTTTCACTCCAACGCTGAATAAATTCACCCTCTCCTCTGTACCCCTAATATAAACTCACTCTCTCCTCTGTACCCCTGAAATGAACACACCTTCTCCTCTGTACCCCTGAAATAAACGCAACCTCTCTACTGTACCCCTGAAATAACTGATATTGCTTCACTCCGATGCTGAATAAACTCACCCTCCTCTGTACCCCTAATATAAACTCACTCCCTCCTGTGTACCCCTAATATAAACTCACTCCCTCCTGTGTACCCCTAATATAAACTCACTGCCTCTGTACCCCTGAAATAACCCTGATATTACTTCACTCTGATGCTGAATAAATTCACCCTCTCCCCTGAAATAAACACACCTTCCCTTCTGTACGCCTGAAATTACCCCGATATTACTGTACTTCACTCCAAACACTAAATAAACTCTCGGTCTCCTCTCTACCTCGGCAAGAGAGCCAGACATATCCATCTCACTTAACTAACAGCCTGGGGTTCCTGCAGGAAGAGCCTGAGGTGGCTCAAAGCGAGCTCTCTCCACGGGCACCGAAGGGGATGTTTACATGTAAAACGCTGCAGTCAGACCCGGGGCCACTTTCTTTGGGCCTGTCACTGCGAATCAGACCCAGAACGAAGTGCAGCAGGAACCACTGCCTTTAATCTGTCAGAGTTGCGAAAGATTCACTGGAAAGCGTTTTGTGTCAGCAGCCTGTTTACGGCACGCTGTATGTTTTTATCCCTCATTTGCATCCCCGGTTTTCTATATTGAGGTAGCTGAAGAGGGGTTATGTGTAGCGTAAAAACTGCATCACAGGATAGGCTGTGTTTTTTTTGTCCTCGTCGTGTTTTTAAGCCACGGCATTGGCGGGTGATTGATAAGCCCGTCCCCCGCGGTCCGTAATTATGATGCAAGCCTGCGCGATTAGTCCGGAAAGTGGGATTGATACGGAGGAAAGGCCGGAATGCCGCCTTCGGGCAGACATCAGCAAAATCCAAAAGAGCCAATGATGGATTCCCAGACTTAGAATGAGAGTGTAGGAGATTAGTTTTGCCAGGATGAAAAATTGCTTTCTGGACTAGCGGCGAGGGTGGCTTTTCCACGCAGATTTACCTGCTCGCCCAGGTCCAATAACCCACCACCACATCAGACCGGGAATACACCCCAGCCTTGTGATGAAGTAGAGAGAGATAACAT